>NC_137635.1:896059-1126059 GCF_963383615.2 Lipophrys pholis | reverse complement strand
CTGGATGTTCACACAAGCACATGTTGCTCCTTTATTTTTAGGGCGGCTGCCTGCCTTGTGCCGGGGGTCAAGCAGGGGGCAACAGGACCTCAGCGAGAAGGACATAACTCGAACTCCAAGTATGTTTCCACCGTGCATCCATCAGACTGACGGCCGGTCCGGAATGCACGCCACCAGGTTGACCAATGCACATGCAGGCATGCGCCAGTGTCACTGTACTCCCGGATTCATCCGCCGGCATCTGCTTTTGAACACGGCCCAACAATGTCAACAGGGGGGGGGTTAAAAGGGGGAGGGGCTTGAGGAGTCATAGTTGGTGACAGGCCGCGCTGCGCACAAACAGCAGCCAAAGGTGAAGGGGGATCTGACTTGTCAGAGGGACACGGCGTTTTCCCTTGACCCCTCGATCAGCACATCACACTCCGGGTGGCCCGTCCTGGTGTGGCCGGGTTTATGGACGGACATTAGCATGGCTGGGAGTCTGTAGAAAGGTCAGCAGGGGCTTTACAAAGACTTGAAGTTTCCACTTCCACTGGTTTAAATAAGCGAATAATAGAACGGCTAAATCTTTTCTGATTGTCGGCAGGAGGAAACATTAATTATGACAACAAAAGCGGGAAAATTCTCACTGTCCATTTAAAGTTTGAAGGCTATTTGTTGGGTGTTCTCTGCTGTCAGAGTCACATTTATGACACTGAACCGGTGCGACAAGCGGGAGGTGAGACGTTTGTGGGCGTGAGGACGGCAGATCAACACCGTCCTGCTGTATGAGGGCAAATGTAGGAAAACTTCTGGCGTTTGACCCATAAATTCTTCAAAAACCTGAGCATATTTCCACCTTCTCTTCTGATTTTGAAGTTATTTCTTTTATCAAGTGTTCAAAGCACAACAACAGTTCAACTTGGTTCAATCAATAACTGACCTCTAAACTGGAGGTTGGCAAATATTTTCTTGGTCTGGAGCCAGTTTGAAATCCTCTTGTCAATGAGTGTACCATGGTACACGACAGGATTAAGTCACAGTATGACAAAAAATACAAAAATATATGTCTAACACCCCTGGGGAGTCTACTCACCATGTACAAGGCAAAGCTGTACATTTATTCACTGATTTAAAACGTATTTAAAACACGCAACCAAAAACAATGCTTTAGATTTGACCACTTTCCCCCCCAACATTTACACAAATTCCATGGCCGCTTTTTGAAAACATTGCTCCGACAGCAAATATCAAAAAGAGAGACAATAATCAGTGCATCAAAAAAACCACAACACAAACGAACAACATGGTTACACAACACAGCACCAGTCACACTCAATCACAAACATTTATTTTCCACACTGTTTTTGTTCATCCATTTATTTTATATATGATTTCTATCTGATTCAAGGTCGCTGAAGCTGATCCCCGACTCGTCACTCATCTATATTTCCATGTATTTGGAAACCCCACGGCGTTCTCACTATGAGGGGACTAACGACACCGCCATGCAGGCCTTCGTTTTTAAAAACATCCCAAAAAATTCAATATTCATTGAACAATCATCATTATAAATAATTATTGCCCCCCCCCCCCCCCAGAAGCCACCTGCTCGGGGCCACATAATGTGTGGATAAGCCCCTGCTCTGCGTCAGAACCTCATGCTGGCCCACAAATCACAAAACTGGAATGTGGAATATTCTTTAGAAAAAACATAAAGATAAAAAAATTTCATCCGTCATGGATTTCTTTTGTCAACTTGATGGGTTTTTTTTTTTTCAGCTCCATGACTGCATTTTTAGTTTTTGGTGAAAAATTGATATTTCACACTTTTCCGTTCACGCTGCTTTGTTTTCACACACACTCGTTTAATTTCCTCTCTCTCTCTCTCTCTCTCTCTCTCTCTCTCTCTCTCTCTCTCTCTCTCTCTCTCTCTCCCTCTCTCTCTCTCTCCCTCTCACTCCCCCACTCTCACTCCCCCCTCGTGCAGTGATTCGGTATCTCTCTCGTGCAGGCGGCGCTGCCATGGCGCGCGCGCGCACGATTATCTTTTCTTGCCTGGCTCGCGCGAGCGGAGCGCACGCAGCTGAGCTCGCGCTGTAATCTGTGACAGCTGGAAATGGACAGCAGCGACAGAGGAGCCGCGCAAGGTAGGAGGACGCTTCCAGACATCTTTGCTCATGTTGCTGGACGTGTTCAAGTGCTTCGCGTTGGAGCGTCGTTTTTCCAGACACGTGGACATCTTGACTAAATGTTTCCGCAACATATTTCTCATAGTTGATTTTGGGGTTTTGGGTTTTTTAAACCGGAGAAATTTGCACTTTTAATTCTTATTCACAGCGGTGCAGCCAGTCTTGTGTTTTACTTTACTAATATGCAGAAAGCACTTCTTGAGAAAATAATCCTGAAAATAATGTGACGTTTATTAGTGTTTTTGCTGAACTTATTCGTGAAGGTCTGCGGGTATTTTTCCTTTTATTATAGCTGCAGTTTTTAATATTTATCTGACTTTCCCCCAATATTCTCCATGGAGCAATTAAATATATTTAATGGCATATTTCTTTATTTTGCGCAATATGGACAATAAACTGAAAAGTCATGAAACATCCGCGCTATCTGCTTGAACATATTGTGAAATGATAAAATTGAATTAAATTTTGTTTTCGAAGTACCAGGATTTCCCCCCCCCCTCTTTTTATCTCTGAGCAAACTATTCTATTTAAATATTGCATGCTTACGTTTATACTGTAGAATAGGGGCACACACACTGGCTGTATTGCTTCAATTAAAGGAGAGTAATGTGTTTTTCTTTTGTTTTAAGGCAAATTGCTAAATGTGAATCTGACAGTTTAACTTTGCTGTTGTTAGGCCTGAGGTGATTACAACGTATTGGGGGGGGGGGGGGGGGGGGGTGACATGCACTGATGCCTAAATATCTAATGCAAGCGGCTGCAAATTAGATGTTGATTGGCTTGACTGCAGACTTGTTTCTCTCTTTGTCTCCTTTATCTGATTGGTTACCTGCTTTCAACATGTCTTCCTTTTCTTGTGATGCTGGGTCACCTTGGATTTTTCTAGAGCCAAATAACGTGCTTATTGTTTTGTGACTTTTCCTGTGAAAGTACTGGACATTTCTCAGACATTTCAGGCGGTTGAACATGTTTAAACATTGTGAAATCCCTTCCTGTGAATATACAGCATGTAAATTATTTTGGATGGCGGTGCCTGCCATATAAAAGTGTTTTGTTGTCCCCTGTAACAGCCGAGAGTGAAATCACAGGCTGATTGGTGGTAATTTTCTCAATCAGGGCATTACTTTGCCTCAAAGAAAAGGGAAAATTCTGGAAAAAGGTCCTTCTAATTTCCCAGAACCCGAGTGAACTCATTCAAAATATCTGTATTTTCTCCAAACAGTAGCAGAACAGTTGATTTTTAAAGAGTTACTCATAGATTTTTATGTTTATTCAACACAGTTTCATCTACACATGTGCAGCCTGACCTCTGTGTGTGTGTGTGTGTGTGTGTGTGTGTGTGTGTGTGTGTGTGTGTGTGTGTGTGTGTGTGTGTGTGTGTGTGTGTGTGTGTGTGTGTGTGTGTGTGTGTGTGTGTGTGTGTGTGTGTGTGTGTGTGTGTGTGTGTGTGTGTGTGTGTGTGTGTGTGTGTGTGTGTGTGTGTGTGTGTGTGTGTGTGTGTGTGTCTTATGGACGTGTGCGTCTCACACTGTCATTACAGAGTGTTGCCATGGCATACTCCACGGCTACTCAATCCAAGCAGAGTAGACACTCTTAAACGCCGGGCGCTGGCCACATCATTATGTTCTGCATCCTCTTTGAATGACCTTGTTCTCTTTCGCCCCCCCCCCCCCCCCCCCATGCGTCAGCTTCAAATCTAAATGGCTCCAAATGACGCCCGCTTGCCTGCCAAAGCAGCGCCGAAGAGACGCTCTTTCCAACTGCAATGGGAACAGTCATTTTCACTGTGAACAAAAGGTCCTTGATTCATCAAATCCCGCACCTCCTACTGCCCACTCCCCAGTGTGATGCTGCAATTTTCACCAGCACTCCTCCTGGGAGATGCTGGGAGGGTTCGGAGGGGCGGTTTTCTTTTTCTTTTTGAGGTGTGCATACAGCTGGGCCACAATCCACACCTCCAGCATGGACACGCTCAGAAAGTATACTGTGTGTGTGTGTGTGTGTGTGTGTGTGTGTGTGTGTGTGTGTGTGTGTGTGTGTGTGTGTGTGTGTGTGTGTGTGTGTGTGTGTGTGTGTGTGTGTGTGTGTGTGTGTGTGTGTGTGTGTGTGTGTGTGTGTGTGTGTGTGTGTGTGTGTGTCACATGTTTTTTCACTACAAAACAATGTTCTATTTTTAAATGATATATATGATTATATCTGAATATATGATTGAACAGTTGTGCTAAACGTTGACATCGCCGGTATAGGACATAATAATTTGTGCAAATTCTACATATTTTGCTTTTATGCTTTGGCAAACAATTTCTTACTAGTTCATTGACGTCTGCTTTTTCATTTGAAATGATGAAAAAAAATATACAAATATTAATTTTAGGAATGGAAACTTTTTTTTTTTTAAACATTTTTAAAAAGTAAATTATGAATATACTCAGATTTACATTTGAGAACATGTTTGATTCAAATTGTTTTGGTTCTATTTATTTTACGGGCGTAAAAAAATAACTACATTCTTTTTAAAAACTCTTTTTTTTTTTTATTAACACCCTGAATATTTCAGTTTCCATCTGTTCTATGAAGGGTTAAAAAGGTGCGACAGACTATGCTGCAAAGTCACCCAGTGTTTTATAGAGGGGGGGGGGGGGGTCCTTTTTAAAGGCAGATGTAATGAGCTGGGAGAGCAAAGGCTACCTGGGAATTAGTCTTTTGTTTACCAAGAGGATTCAGTGGGTTGATTCATCCAATTGATCTGTGATCGCTGCTCACACAGACGGGAAATGGGTGCCGTTGCATGAAGAGTCGAAACAGTTGGCTGATGAATGAATTGGTTGATGAACAGAAAATAAATGGGCAACTGTGATATTCTGATAATAGAATAAACATTTGTCGTCTTTAAGCAAACGAATCAAACGCTGTCTGATGTTCCAGCTTGACGGCTGTGAGGAATTCATGCTTTTTGCTCGTGGATATTTGATGATAAACTGAAAGCCTTTGGATCCTTGGCTGGTAATTGAGCCGTTGGACCTAAAAAATTGATCGTTTGGAAGAAGATAATTGAGCAAGGCTCCACATATTGTATGGAATTTTGAAGATTAGTGACAGTTTGACGATGAGAAACGTGTTTTTCCCTCGTCGCTGGGGACCTTCTCCGTTGGTTTAAGTTAAATGAGGATCTTCATGATTGTAGTTAGGAGCACGTGACATTGCCGTGGGTCCTTTGACTTTGGCACGCAGCCCCAGCTGCTCTCCACGGTGTGTTTGTGGGTGTTTTCTCTCACATTGAGGCCAGGACTGTGTTGTGAGGCCTGCGATCGAGCAACCAGCTCCCCCTCATCCCTCACTGTCCTGCACCGCGGCAGAAGGTCACGTTCACACATTACCTCTATCCCAAACATTGCTGATGAAGCTGAGTGACCAGCTTATTTAAATGTATTTATTATTATTTTTTGATCTTTTTCCCCTCCCTTCCCCCTTCCCCGACTTTCCCCCACCCCACCTCAGAGCTTTCTTTCTGCACTTTGGCATTTGGCCGCCGCCGTCTGTCTCAGTAAAAACCATCAGCTGTGAAATTGAGAATAATCATGTGGAACGAGATTGGGACGGCAGCAGCTTGAGCTCCAGCCCTTAACTGTCAGTGGACTCATGGCTCCTGCTGATAAAGTCCACCGCAGACTGAACAATCGCCCACAAAAAAAAAAAAAAAAATAGTTGACGTGTGGCCAATATTACATTTTTCCATCAGCATGACCAGTGATTTTTCAGTGTCATTGTGGTAAAGTGGCAAAAAAAAAGCTGCATTTCTCATGTGTTTCTTGTGTTTTCTAAGCAGCGATTGATGAGATTCTTCATTGGTGCTTTTGAATATCGCACGGCTGTCACAGGGTGTGGCTTTCATTATTTGTTTCATGACTAAAGCATCTGACGGCCGACTGGCCTGCAAATCTCTGTCTTCATTTGAAGAGTCTGGATGTTGGTCAATAGAATAGACAATAACAAAACACTGACATACGAAAACCTAATGTGTAATATCTGAACTATCTGTACTTTGTCTTGTATTAAAAGGATATCTGCCAGAGAAAATCTTATAAATCACCAATATCTTATTAAGTCCCCGTTGGTATTATATAGTGAACATGTTATGCAGAAGCCTACCGAAGCTTTAAAATCCTGGATAAAAATGCATTTTAAAAGAAAACAATACTTGATCAATATAGAAGCCTCAAGTTCATTCTGTTATTTTATCTCTTTAATAACCATGTTTAACCCCAAAAAGTTAAATTAAAGATAAAAGGCCAGGAAAGTTGAAAAGACTTGTGGGGTTAATCCAGAAAGGCTTTTTGGTCCCACTCAGGCAGAAGGTCAGAGTGTGAGAGGATGAACTTCAGCCTCGACACGCAAACTACTTCGACTCACTCAAAGTAGTAGTTTTTTCACATATGTTAAAATATTTAATGGCTGTTAGGATTCAAAAGCAGTAAATAGCATTATGCTTTTTATTTGAAATATTTGCCAATTCTTAATTTTTTTATATGTATTTAAAACATGAACTGAACAAAATACACATTAATACATGTACTGCAGTTTGGCTCTGTCATTACTGTTTCCCATGTATGGTTTTCCACTAAAACTCTTCTAGCATTGTACTGCAGAGAAATGAATGTTTTATTGATATTAGCAGTAGCTCCACCCTCCATTTATTCCTTTATTAATGATTTTTCTAATAGTTAAAAAATCAGGATGGAAAAGTCCTTTTTTAACTTATATCACATTATTTTACTGTTTTTTTTTTTTAAATGTAAATTGTAATTTTCCACAGCTATAGAAGTATGATTATGCGACGTCCATGTGAAATGGCTGAGTCATTGTTCATTAGGCTTCTTTAGAGCTAAACCGTTTTCCTCATGATTATTGATTTTTCTCTATTTTATCACATTTTGCTTCAGTTTTTCAGAAAACGGTCGGATACTGACCTCTTAAAGAAAATATATGTTACGTGAGAATACACTCACTCTTTCTTATAATTTATGAGGGTATTGGAACAAATGGATCAACAATATTTCATCATGAGTTAATGTGTCTTTGTAATTTATATGTATTTGCTGCTTGATGAAATTATTTAGTTTTTTTAAAAGTTGGCCGCTCAGTAAAGATTCAGGCCTCAATGATCTAAAGGTGGTTCACTAATAGAACCTCTTGTCAGCATCAGAGTACCATTTATGGCATGCATTAGGGCCTTTATTACTCTAATATAACATGAGATCTTCAAAAACACTCCTGAAGCCTGTTATTTTATCTGTAAACTAAGAGAAATCTTAGTTTCTTTTTTGAAATGCAGAAAATATTGTCGAAGCCAACATAAAAGCTGAATCTTCCTAGTCATCAACTAATAAGAATAAGTAGTATATATTTATTGATGAATGGGTTTCACATGTCAAGTGGAGCCTGAGGTTAAATGTGCCGACTAACAACATAATCGGCCTGAAGGCTGCACACAGGAAATCAGAGGAGGAAAAAATAAAGTGTTGTGTTGCTACGATATCACATTAAAATGGTTGAGATGGTTTAACGTGCAGGGAAATGAAGCAGTCCAGCTTCATGTTTCAGAAGCTCCAGTCTTATGTTATTGAAACAAGTCATGATTCATTTAATGTTGTTTTTTTTTTAATCCCTATTTTTTCTAAATGTTAAGATTATATATATATATATATATATATATGATATTTCCAGAGAAGCAAGTAAGCTGGCTGGTCAGTGTACTTTATCCTAAAGAGCTGCATGTGATCCGGCCAGACAAAGCAGAACGCTGCGGTCTCACATCCAGCAGCGCCGCGCGTGGCAGCCATTTTCTGCCTCGCATTTTATTGTTGTAGCTCGTGTCGTTCGCACACATTTTCTCTGCAGATGTCCGACAGCAGCGTAAAAAAAAAAAAAAAAAGAGACGACAAAACCTTTGTTTTCATTACGTGCGACTAATCTCCGGTAAAAAAAAAAAAAAAAAAAAAATCCCTTCTACTAACATCAGTAATCATTTGAAATAGACTGTCGGTGAAATTACAAGCCCCGGCCATCATCAGAAGGAAGCCTGCGCCATCAAATTGCTGATGCGGTGTACACCTTATCACAATGGACTCACAACAGATAGTGCTTTCAACCCCCCCCCCCACATCACCCCACCCCCCCAGAGCCTGCCTCCCTCACCTCAGACTCTCCGAAATGGATTTCTGCTTAAGTCTCCCATCAAAGACGTAATGGCTCGTGGGCTGTGTCATTACAAGTCAGATGACGGTCTCCTTCACACAGTGGCAGCTTAAACCTGCCTCTGGACTGATAACTGTGATCTTTATTTGGTTGCTCCGGGGTGAAGACGGGGCGCAGCCACCTCCCCGAATCTCTGCTGATCCCCCACAAACAGAAACGTGACGGTAGGAGGAATAGAAAGATTCTTCAGAAGCGTCAGAACATTCTTAAACAGTCGATAGGAGATATTTAATGATCAGTAGTGGTGTGATGAACTGAAAACTGCAATAAATCTGTCGTGAAGTGACAAGACAAAGCCTCTGGTAATGGTGAGGTCAAACGTCTGGATACACTAACAATGTATAGTGTAGTTTTATTGTATAGCTCCTGTACGACACCGCTGCAATAACTGTATGAATCACTGAACCCGAGGCTGGATCGTCAGCTTCCATGTTGGGGGAAAACCCTCCCGTTAAAATTCTGAATCCAAACAGAGAAAATAAAACGCACACACTGACTGTTCATCGTGACACCGGGGTCCTTACAGGGTGCAAACCCTTACTTGTCAACAGCGATGTGCTGAAGTGTACACAAAGCAAGGTGAGTGAGATGCTTGATTTAAAAATCCTGGCTTTTAAAAAGAACACCCACACACTCGTGTTTCTCACATTGATGTTTCGTTGGGTTTTTTCTTTCCCTGCACCTGCATTGATTACCCTACATCCCACAATACCGACGGTTATAAAGACACACACACACACACACACACACACACACACACACACACACACACACACACACACACACACACACACACACACACACACACACTTCTTGGTGTCTGCAAACAATGGAAGTCTGCAGCTCCGATGGATGCGGTCCCCGCTGTATGGACAGACGCCTTGAGGGCTGTGTGGGAAGTTACATTTTGGCACGGCCCATTACCTCGCCATCCCCCGGTGGCTGGATCGCAGGTACAGATTCAGCACTGCGTGCGTGCGTGTGTGTGTGTGTGTGTGTGTGTGTGTGTGTGTGTGTGTGTGTGTGTGTGTGTGTGTGTGTGTGTGTGTGTGTGTGTGTGTGTGTGTGTGTGTGTGTGTGTGTGTGTGTGTGTGTGTGTGTGTGTGTGTGTGTGTGTGTGTGTGTGTGTGTGTGTGTGTGTGTGTGTGTGTGTGTGTGTGTGTGTGTGTGTGTGTGTGTGTGTGTGTGTGTGTGTGTGTGTGTGTGTGTGTGTGTGTGTGTGTGTGTGTGTGTGTGTGTGTGTGTGTGTGTGTTTTCTCTCATCTGTATGCGCGCGGCCACAAAGACAAAATGTCCTTTTCAAATGTTTTCTCTTGTGAAGCCGTGTTGGCTCTACATAGGGTGTCTTAAATGCTGGAATATGTTGGGGTTTTTTGGTGGGGGGGGGGGGAGGGGTTGTGGATATATTATTGGACAATATAAAATAGTATTTCTCGTAGCCAAATCTGGGTTACTTGTGTAAGGAACTGGATTTCTTACCAAAGCAGTGAGGGGGCAGCTTGATGCTTTCTCTTTGTATATTTCTCACCGACGGCATAATTCATGTGCCATTATTGGAAGAATCCATATACGTGCGTCATGCTGTATGATGTGCATGCTCCATGATGTGCATGCTCCATGATGTGCATGCTCCATGATGTGCATGCTCCATGATGTGCATGCTCCTGTCCTGCAGCATGAAATGGGATCATTATCCTGTGACGTACTGACGCCATCCAGCAAAGTCGAGCTGTTTGTTTATAGGAAGAAGATATTGAACTCAAGTTTTGATATAGGTACTTTTCCTCAAAGGGTTATTGGTCTTTATGTAGCTGGACAAGCTGTAAACATTGGATGATTATGCAAATAGGGATATATATATATATTTAATTTAACTGAGTTGTAATGAGAAAACAGTCTTGTGGCCCAACTTAATGTACAGTTTGCAAAAAACTCCAACTGGAAGCCAGCCATCAAAGAGCTTCGCTCCGCGCCTGATTTGTCATGCAGTCGCTTATTCAGAACTAATTTTGCTATTTGTTCACCCATTAAATGGTGTGTTATAGTCCCTCTAATGGCTACTACTGCTGAGCACAAAAGACCACTCAAGCAGACCGAATTAAATGGTTGTTAATTGGAGGACCCATTACTGCTCGGCGGTACTGCGTGTGCCGCCTGCCTCCATCAGGACTGAATCTCAGTGTTGTCCACTAACAAAATGTCATCTGGCTCATGAAACCTTTAAATAAATAAACCTGAAAAATCAGGATTCCTACGTTCAATGTAATAATTTACTATTGTCCACAGACGGAATTGATTTTTGTCATAATTGCAGCTTTTTGTTTGTCGTGCAAGAAATGACGTGCGTCGTCGTTTCCCATGGATGATTTCACGCAGGCGATGCGTGGACTCGCTTGTCTTCAGGGGAACAGCTGCAGCGAGATGAAGCTTCACTCTTTAAACAACAAAAGATTAAACTGGGAGATTACGTTAAGCTGGAGGAAAATTTAAATATCAAATTGATAAAAGGGAGAGTAAAATATGTAGGAAAAACAATATAAATAAACAACATTTGATCAATATAAACTTTAAAGAATATATTGGTTGCGTTTGTAGTTGCATTCATTTTTTTATTTTTATGTTCTTGCTTTATATGGACCTGTGCCTGCAAAAAGGGTTTACAGTATAGAAGTGGAACTTCTAGCAGTAAATGGGATAATCTAAGCAGAAACACTTTTAGGTGTAAAATGATAGCATCATGAATTTCTACAAAAAGGCCAAATAGGTGAGTTTTAAGTTTACGTTTGAATTCATTTAGATTTTCGTCATCGTCTGGGAGTTTGTCTGAAAGAAGTATCATGAAATGTTAGGTTGTTTTTTTTTGTTCAGCTTTTAGGAAGTTGATAGTGAGTAGACAACATTCCAAGTATGGTGGACAGTATAAGTATTTGTATCATGTAGTCGGGTGTAAGGGTTGGACAGGATATGGACTTCACTTGTATAGCGCCTTTTCACTGAGAGCAGCCCCGAAGCGCTTTACGTGATTCATCACATTCACCCACTCACACACACATTCACACACACATTCACACACACATTCACACACCATCGCAAGCTGCAGCCGTACTCCAATGGGAGCATTTCCATTACTTCGGCATGTAAAGATGGCAGAGATGGGAATTGAACCGGCAACCTTCCGATTGGGAGACGACCGCTCTACCACCTGAAAAATGGCCAATTCATCACAGGACAAATAAACACGTCACATTCGTACTTAAAGACATTTTAGAGTCACTGATTAACCTGAATCACCGGAGAACCCAGAGAAAACCAATCCACCCCCACCGGCTTAAAGATTTCAGGAAGTGTTTATGAGCAATAATGGCTGATTAGAATATGATAAAAAAAGGAAATTACTTATCTGGCTGGGTAATTTGTGAAAATAGACAAGTCTAAGTGAGTCTTCTTGCCCTATACCGCCTTACAGAGCCAAAAAGATCATTCAGAAAATTAGACTTCACCTTATTAAAAGTCAATCCAATTTAGCCAGTCATGTTTCCAGTGTGAGTCAGCAAAGATAAGAACTTGGAGGATCAATGATCAGGGAACCGGGACCAAGGAGGAGCTGCGATCTTATCAGCAGTCGTCTGTCAATGTTGAAGCTCTTGAAATTAAACATCAATTTATTTCTACAATGTGTTGAGATTTGCCAGAAGTTCTCACTGATGTGAAAAAGGTTTTTAACTCAAAGTCTGGCTACAAGTTCACCGTTACAAGTAGCCCAGGACCATGAATACTTCATCTCATATATAATGCTCCGAACTTGATTCTATGTTTAACTTTCACTAAGTTTTGACTTATAATATCTGTCCTGCTATAAATGTAGTATCGTAAATTGATACCCATTCAAACTATAGACAATTTATGTATTGATCTTTTTTTTTTTTTTAATGCAATCAAAATATTTATTTTCCTATATGTTTTTCTTTGTATGACACACTATCGCACGAGGGTTGAGGTCACAAGAACATTGGAAAAGGCGTCAACATCAGGCCGCAGTTCCTCCAGAGCTGTCATAAGGCCAGTCACGCACCATCACATAGTGAATGCCAGCAGGCTCTTTTCAAGATGTCACTGTGAACATAACTTCTGTGTTTCTCATATTAATGCCTGATGTCAAGTTGGTCGCTCAGTAAGGACCGAGGCCAAAATCATGTTGAATTAACTGGAGCGGTGGCTGGACAAGACGCTGGAAAACGAGAAGGGAATGGAGGAACAGGCAGTGTTACTATTGTTAAGTGTGGATGAAGTAGCTGTGTTGACCCTGACGCCCCTTCATGGCAGGCTGAGGGGGGGGGGGGGGGGGTCCTAGTTATAGAAGATTGGTCGCATATTAAAGGAATCAAAATCACACAGTCGTGGGCATCACAACGCCAACCTCAAGCCGTCGGTCACATCCAGCTGCTGCAGCAATCAATTACTATACAGTTATTAATAACTATAGTCCTGTATGCACACCTTCAGTGACCCATCGAGTTCCATTTAGTCTGGTTTTTAAAAAATAAATTTTCATTCAGGTATACAAATATTTAGTTTGATATACACAACAATGACAAATTAAGAATAGGAAGACCATGAAAAAGAAAATAAGCATATTTTAGTGTTTGGGGGGGAAAGTAGAGATAAGAAGTCTGCACCTTTTTCATCCTACCTAAATGTTATCCCATAACTATTATTAAATATCGACGTATCCACTGTATCACAGCGCACATATATACACAGAGTATATACATACATGCAGGAAGGCACGATGACCTATGAAGGAAAAGAAAAAGACTTTAGGTTTTTGTATTCCTGATTCTTAATTCTCTTGTTTGTGTGTCGAGTGAAACTTACTTCAAAAGCACAGAGTGAACCAAAGAGCAACTTCTAACAAACTTCTGGTTTTCCACTTTTCCAACCTGCTTCCCCAAACTACCAAAAGACTTTGTGAGTTACTAAGAGCCGACCAGCAATGTGTTGGTTATCCCTGAAGTGTGTGTGTGTGTGTGTGTGTGTGTGTGTGTGTGTGTGTGTGTGTGTGTGTGTGTGTGTGTGTGTGTGTGTGTGTGTGTGTGTGTGTGTGTGTGTGTGTGTGTGTGTGTGTGTGTGTGTGTGTGTGTGTGTGTGTGTGTGTGTGTGTGTGTGTGTGTGTGTGTGTGTGTGTGTGTGTGTGTGTGTGTGTGTGTGTGTGTGTGTGTGTGTGTGTGTGTGTGTGTGTGTGCACAGTTCAAGTATGTTTTTATTTTTTTGTAGTTATACTTAGCTGACCCTCACCCAGTCAGAAGACGAGCCAGTAATAGTTGAACTCCACACAGATCCATTGTTGGACCAGACATGGGCTAGACGAATGAATCCCAGCCTGAAAACACCCATTAGTCATCCTCGTTAGTCATCCCTGCCTCCACGTCCGCCTCCTCCCACCTTCTGCATCACTCGACAAGAGAAGCATACGTTTCTCCTCGCGATAGAAGCATCTTTTTTTTGTTTGTTTGTTTTGGCGTGCCATCAATTCACGCAGGCACTTTTAGCAGCGTTGGCTTAAGTTGTAGAAACGATTGTCAGTTGTAGTTCAGATGTCCGGAGTCCCTGGTTTCGCTCGCTTTATCAGCTGATCTGGGAGCCCAAAGGGAGACCAGGCAGAAAGTGGTTTAACCCTGCTCCGTCTACAACATATAAACACGTGCTCACACCCAACTGCCAGAAGCATTGGAAAGCTTGACGGTGAAATCCCTCGTGGAGCAGCCAGAGTTCAGAGTTGTGTTATTTTCAGAGGTGAGGTTGTGAAGTGTAATAATAGAGTGAAAAGCAGCTCAGTAAGACGGAGAAAGTGAAATCAAAGCTGGATAATGGAGCAACCGCCTACAGTCCAGAAAAGACATCATCTGACTGCTGCAAGAAACAGTTTAAAAAAACAAAAACAGTTTGACATTTAAAGGTGGAGCATTAAATTCCTGGCGTCTTAACTTAAAGGAGAAAGGTTTCATTAAGCAGACTGTAGCTCCGCCTCCTGAAGACACTTCTGTGTAAGTTTGCTTCAGTCGACCAAAGTGTCAAATCAGCCAAACCTGGAAACGGACATTCTGACGTAGAGGAGGGTGAACGGACTGTAGTGGCTCGCTGTTAACTGCCCCAGCACACCGCCAGGGTGGCAGGTGAAGCCTGCTGATCGGTTAACATTGGTTTGTCATGAGCAGGATTTCAGCCCGGGGAACTCCCTAAAATATCTGCAGAGCAGCAGCTGCAATGCCCATCTCGCACATTACACATGTGAAGATCACACGGTACTGAAACATTCCAGATTTGGAGTCGTATGAAGTGAGTCAGCTGAGCCTCATTCACCTTATGAACAAACATTCTTTACTTTGGATGTTTGTCACAAATGAATTAACGGTGTTTGGCTGCACTGCTGAGTGACGAAGCCAAATAAAATGCATGTCTGCTACTTTCAGTCTCTCCAAAAAAAACAACAACCTTCAGATGTCGTCTAAAACACACAATTTACCACATTAACAACAGAAGTGATGAATATGTTGGATCAACGCTTCTAGTTTGGACAAAAATCAACACTGATGGCTCAAAAGAAATTGTCCTCTGCTCCATAAAGTTTGCTGTAGTGTTTTCAGTGTGTACACCAAGTACAGCGGTTCAGTCTTTACTCCTGTACTACACACATTGTGTAAATTCACACTGTTTAGTGTTTTGAAATGAGGGTCTCTATCTTTTAATTATCTAAAACTCGCAAAATGAATTTAGGTCAATACTCATTTTGAAAGACTGGCGGCCGTTTTCTACCATCAGTCCGTATCTCATACAGCCGTTCCAACACATGATTGTTTTATTATAATCAGAAGCTTTCCACTACATTTTGCTTTATGTCCTATATTTTATATATATATATATATATATATATACACACACACACACCAATTGTCCAAGTGCAGATGTAAGTGTTTCAAACCAAACTAGGAAACCTTTTATGGCTTACTTAAATAGCAGCTGCGTGGAAACGTTTCCGTTTCCTGGTTAATTTCTGTATTTTTGTGAAACTTTCTGTGTGACGGACGAGGAGCACGACAAAGTGTCCAAAAGCTCAATTATTTCCATCGCATTGAAATAAAATCTTTCTCCCTTACAAAAGTTAATAAAGCTGTTTCACCACTATATTCCAGACACAACACAGCAAATAAAGTTTATTTAAATCTACCGTAGCAGAGCTTCGACTCTCGAGTGAAACTTGATGTAAAAACGTGAAGCTCTCACACTCTGCAGCACAGTTTGATTGATTTTAGACTTTTATCTTATCTGGAAAGTGAAAGTGAACTGAATGGGTGCTTCTATGTAGACCTGCCATTGGCATCATTTTTTATATTATGGTTGTTCACCTTTATTTATCATTTCATTTTGCTTTTATTACACCTACATTACCTTCAATTCCAAATATGTCGTTTTGGGTTTTTAAAAAAAGGTATTCATTTCCAGTAAATAATTGTTGTTACGAAATAACATTATAATTAATCACTGAATCATCTTAGTTTTTGTTGGAAGGATTTTCATAAAACTTTTGCAAACTAAGGAAAGATTGCCGAATTAATCCTGAATAATAAAGATTTCACTTTATTATTTTGCTTTTAAACTTCCAACTGACTAAAACGTAACATCAGCTGAACTTTAGATCTTCGGTACTCATCTCGACATGGTGCTGAGAGTACACGATTTCACAGTAATATGACAATAATACAGACATCTGCACATCATTAGGACCGGCTTGTGCTGCACTGTGAGCTGTATACTATGCCATGTCCTATTTGGAGCAGATTGGACCCTCTAATGAGCTGGTTTTTATTTTACACGGAATGTACTTGACTCGTAGCTTCAAGAAAAAAGTTTTGGTAATACTATAATCTTTGTCAATACTGATTGGAAAAACACAAACATTCATTTCTGTTGTTTCTAATGATTTTCCCCAAAAAGGAAAGCAGACAGAAGCTGAACTTCTGGGTGTTTATTGCTGAATTGCGACATCCTAATAACATGACGGCAGATCATTTAGTTTATGTGACATTAGTTCTCAGTTGCAGCGGTCGGTGAAGCAGCACGTGGCGGAGACTCCAGGCTGGTTCATCATACTGCAGCTTCTTGAATCCATGCAGCCCATGAAGTACCTGGTAGCTGAGAGCACACAGAAAGAGAGAGCATGAGCTGTCACACAATGACTGTCCAAGTAATCAATCGATTGTAGGATGTCTTTCTTTCTCACTCAGTCCTGCTTTAACTTACTTCCTCCAGCATAAATGATGGTTTTCGCACAAACATTTCCAAAACCCCTGCAGACCTCCACAGGATGTGAACAACGTCGCAGACCACCACAGTTACACTCCAAGGCTTCACCTAGACAAGAAGAAGATTCATCAATCCCTCAAATTACCTTCTACAACGTCTGCATTTAGCACAGTCCAATAATCCGTACACTCACATCAGACTGCGGGTTAACTCACTTTGGCTGACGACCAACAACACCACAACAGCAATAATGACAGTCTTCATCTTTTCCCCGTTTCTCTCGTCTCTCTGTACCGACCTGCGCGTGAAAACACGAACGGGTGTGAGAAAGTAGCTCTTCTTTATAATCCACACACTCTGAAACGTGAACGCGTCTCACCTGGAACAGGATCCTGTTACGGTGTGATACCTCCGCTGTGTTTCCACTCGGCTCACCGACTCCCTTTTTATTTGTTTTTTGTTGTGCAATCGGTGTAATTCCAGTATATCATTAACTCTAATAATCACAGGTCCGCTCACAGTGACTGGAAAGTGGAACAGAAAGTTACTCATAAATAAAACTATTGGAATTTGGCAAAGTTCTGACGTAAGTCCTGCCCTCTCTGTCTCTTGTTTTTGGATTTGTGATAAAAAGGATGAGGCTAAATGTAGGGAAGCATTTGGTTGGGAAATCAGTGACTTTTCATCCAATGTTGCACAAACTGTTCTCATTCCGTCAGAAATGATCAGAAATAGATTTCTTTATTTGCAGAGGTGATTAGAGTCTTGAGGGTTAAGAGTAGAAAATACAGACATTAGTGTTTAAAATGAAGGGATTAAAAGTAAAAAGTAGTCAGAAAAATACTTAAGTACAGCTATGAAAAACAATGTATTGATAAGAGGTAAAGGTTACGGCACTGTAAGACTTAATAAGGAGGTAACATGAAGCTGCTAAAGCAACTTCAGTGAACAATTTCATGTTTTTACTGAAGTGTTGGAAGTTTTTTTGGAAATGTATTTGTTTATGTACCATAACCACTCACATTCTTTAGTTTAGTAAAATAACACGTACTTGTTTTTTCAGAAAAAGGACATTAGTTCAAGTAACTTACTCAAGTAAAAGTGAAAAATTTTAAGTTCTGAAATGTACTTAACTGCAAAATTAAAATGTGAAATTAATTGTTTATGAATACACAATGCCTTTTTAAGGTATCTGAACTATTTTTAGTGGTGGTTCATATGTAGATGCATTAAAGCGTCTTTTTGTAATACCGTTTGTCATCTTGGATATAGCGGCCTCATCATTAGCAGTGAAACCGATCAGGGCTGGTATCATAGATCTGAGTTTGAAACATTATTTTCTGTCTCTACAGTCGCTGTGATTGTTTCATGGGCCTAAAGAAATATTGGCTCACCTTACGAAGAGCCACTTGTGGTTTATTTCAGCTCTGTCGTGGCTGCTTCTTCTTCATTATTATCTTTATCATTAGTTCATAAATAATCTTTCTTCCAGAACAGGCGTTGAGCGCCGTCCTGGCTGGCTGCCCAAAACTCACACCGACGTCACCTGCAGTGAAAAGTGCTGGACTTTTATTAAAACGGTCCAAAACAACATGACTGATGTGACTTCAGCTGAACTGTTCTCAGGAGTCACTTATCAGACCAACACGGTGCCGACGGCTCGTGTGTCGCAGCTTAACGACAATAAATCAGTGATTTGCACTTTGAGACTGGTAAAGAAACACTGGCATGACCTCCGTGAGAACCTGGTTTGTACACTTCAGTTTTCTACTATTTCCAATCACCTGATCAACTATCAGGCGTATCAAATACTGAGGAATGTCCAGTTTGACTGTATACAGTCCACCATGCTAGAAAACCATCATTTTAAGGAGGGAGGTTTTTTTCTTGTTGCTTTCATTCACTATTTGCAGCCCGGCTGCTCTTTGCTCCGTCACGGCCGAGTCACGTTTGCTTTGCTGCACACAGGCGCCTAAAGCCTCTCCCAGATGCTCCATGACAGATGCCCACAATTGTCATTGCCCGTCGTTGGAGTGCAGTTCCTCCCTCCAGACATAAAAAAAAAAGAAAGATTAAAAAACTAGTTATTTCTTGTTCCCACAAGGTCCAAGTTTTCCCATTTGTCCTACTCTGATATGTGCTTTAATGCTCAATTTTAGCTGCTCTTCATCATTTTAGAGTTTCTCACCAGCTCCTCTGCCCTCCGCCTCCTCTACTGTACCATTGACCGTCCTTGGATTTACCTCATGTCCATGACTCTCCTGTTGTATAATAAAGCCACATCATTTAGTTTTTCATCAAAATTCAAGAAACAAAAATACACGACGGAGACTTAAATCAAATTAAAGCATCAAGGAGATCAAAACATTTTTTGAGAAAAGTTGTGAGATGAGAGAATACAAAAGTTCTTAACTCGAATCAAACTTCGCAAACATTAATTGTTGATTGAAACAAATATTTACTCACAAACGGGTGTTTTGAATAAACCCCCACTTCTCAACACGAATATAATTGTAAATATTTGAAACACTGAAAATCCTCTGCTGTCATGAGTGATTCCTACCTAAATTAATCCGTTTGTTTCCTGATAAATGATGTGAAAGGCACATCATTGTCGCGTTCCTATGATGTAATGCACATTAAATACTGTTGTTCAATGATATAAAACTAAATATTGCATTTTTTTTTTCTGTGTGACATCAAATCCAGTATACTGGGTCACACGCTTGATGACAGTTCAACAGAGTAATAGACTCCACCTGGTGAAGGAGATTACATTCCGTCAGTCCTGACTGCGTTCTGCCTCTGCAGTGTTTGTGTGGAGCTCCAACAGTCTTGCTGTGAATGTGTCATGGCTGAAAGAAGAGTAACTGTGAGTACAGGATAAACACTGCTGTAGCGTTTGTCTGATTATATAGAAAAAACAGTGTGGGACAGAATTTGCATTATATTGGGTTATATTTCTATACATATCTCAGTGAATTTATCGAACACTACCACTTGTGGTAGAATCGCACGATATAAATGAAATCCATCTACTCTCTAACTAAATCAAGTAATTTTTCTTTTAACTTAAATCTATTATAAAAACTTAGTGTATTGTTATTAATGAGTGTTGCCGTGTTTTGAGCTGCTTCAATAAAGCAATGTCCTGTAAAGGGTCACTAAAGTTTGAATCAATGGTGTTCTTGCAGGTGAATGACACAAAACAACAAGCAAGAGAAATATGTAATGTCCTGCTGCTTTTCCTACCAAAGTCAGCAAGTTACCCAATTACTCCCAGTTACTCTCATCTTTCATTACCAGTTCTCTCCTCTAGATGGCGTATTGAGTCACTTGACAAAAAAGAAGAACAGAAGAATAGTGAAAAGTAGATGCCACACATCTATGTGTTAAGTAGGTATATGCCATTTACCTACTAGAAACTACTTGACTGCAATAAAGTGCAGCTATGCGTTTATACATATTTTCACTAGTATTGTTAAGAATACCAGCTTTCACATGTTGGTTGTGAGATGCTATTTTCCAGACTATGACCAAACTGATGTTGGTGTTATGTCGACACACGTTTCAGCCTTGGTGTGATCAGAACCGCCACTGCAGTCCAACACAACAGTATCATCACTTAGAATTCAAACGTTATCCCCTGTCTTCTTTCGTCCACTCCCAGTTTAGAGGGTTTAACCTCTGGGCTCGGTAAAGAGCGAGCAGATAGGTTTCTCACGTTAAGGTCAGAGGCCGGAGGGGGGGGGGGGGGTCCTGTTGCTACCTGACCCCTTTCTTTTTATAAAATGTTGACGGACGCTTTGGGTGTGTTTACAACAGACGGAACAACACTGTACGTTGGCTGACAGCACCTCATTAATCAAACTCGTCACGTATGGAAGCCTGTGAAGGTCAAACATAGCTTGACTTCATGTTGACCATCCTCGTGATGGAGACCGAGCTTCGTGGGTGTCGGTGTGTCTTTTCAATTGACTGCTGTTTACTTTTATAAAGTCTTGATCGTTCATAATGGACACCAGAATAGGACAATGCCATGGCCACTATGTACACGTTATCACTGCTCTCATGTACAATGCAAAGTTGGTACCAATGTTAAGTGATCACTGCAGATTCATGTGTGGTTCTCTCCTAACTTTAGCTCCTTCATTTTATAAATTTGAGTAAAATAAGTTAAGAAGAGGCACATGCTTTCATCAAAAAAAGGTAATCTTCATTAAAAAACGATGGCCAGCTAGAAAACTTCAGTTGTAGACGTGTAGAACTAATGATAATACTGCTAAATCTCATACCAATAGTCTCAGTTCATGCATAGATTCAACACCCCAAATAATTTTAAAAGTACCCATTTCTTGCACATGCAATTTATTTAGAATCAAATACCTTTAAAACAACATTTAAAAAAAAAAAATGCATTTACTGAACATGCCTTTCTCCAGAGCTGGAGATCCTGCAGGCTGTGGGCCACATGGCTCATTCAGCATTAATGAATCAGAGAAAAATGAACGCACATGTTGCATGCCATATGGCTGCTCTCCGTTTATAGTGACCTGAGTTGCCTTGATATTATTTTTCCACTATACACAAGTCAAGCGTGAAGATAAAGCTTATATTTGTTTTTATTCTGTTGGTTAGGAAAGCTGATACTGGTGACCTGGTTAAAATGTGTGGTGATGGTAAATAAAGTAATATTAAAATAAAAGATTGAATCAGGTTGTAGAGGTTTTTCCCCTGAAGATTGGGGCATTCATATACTTACCAATAATAGACTAAACCTTATGAAGAATAAAATAACTTGTCTGATGTTGAACATATTCCACTGTAACACTGTTTAAAAGTGATTCAGCGAATTCTGATAAAGATAAAACAAAAAAACACAAGAACCGACTTTGGTTCTGCCCGAATAATGCATAAATGTCTTTTCGTCCCTCTTATCTAAATCATGACCGTGACGGGCACAGTGTCCCCTAAATGTACCTGCACTGGAAATGGTGTTCAGAACTTATCTTTTAATAAGAATATGAGAGTTTCTAGCTTTAGATTTCCTGCAGAAGTTTAGTAGGAACTGAGATTATGGTGTGACTGGCATTTCAGTTCACCCGTGTATTAAATATCATTTTAAAGTTTGTTTAACGTCCTTCTGGAGGTAATGCTTTGAACGCCGCCCAGTGAGTCTAATAGTTTTTAACGTTCACTGAGCCTCCTGGATTGGTCCAGTAGCCCCTGTTGGCAAACACTACTCGGTACTGAGCCAAAGACATGGCATGCGGGGCTGTCTGGTCTCATGGAGCCTCCCGACACATCGGCGTAGGCGACAGCTGATTGGCCGCTCCGCCTCCTGTCTGTTTGAAACACTAGACGGTGAGATGGACGTACACGCAACTCGGATTACAAATACTCAGCCAGCGTGTGTTCAAGGTTAGCGGGTTGGATACAGTTTATTTGCTTATTGTTGTTAAGGTTCCAAAAACCGTGTTTATCTTTGTGTACCCACCGAGGTGATTTGCTCCCTCCGGGGGAGTCTCTGCCGTCAAATTATTTACATTACAAAGTCTCGGGTCAAGGTGAGTGTAATGTCGGTGTCATCGACTGGGTTTGGCAACTTGTGGCAGGAAGTGAGGGCGTGTTAATAAAATGTCCTCTGAAGTGATGGAAACACCACGGTGTGTGAGAGTGTGTGTGTTTGGACCCTCGGATACCACTGGTCTAATTAAAGAGCTGGCATGTCAGAGACCTGCTCTGCCTCTTTGTTTAACATTGGACCTAATCTCTGGCTACACAGAGCGTCGTGTGTGTGTGTGTGTGTGTGTGTGTGTGTGTGTGTGTGTGTGTGTGTGTGTGTGTGTGTGTGTGTGTGTGTGTGTGTGTGTGTGTGTGTGTGTGTGTGTGTGTGTGTGTGTGTGTGTGTGTGTGTGTGTGTGTGTGTGTGTGTGTGTGTGTGTGTGTGTGTGTGTGTGTGTGTGTGTGTGTGTGTGTGTGTGTGTGTGTGTGTGTGTGTGTGTGTGTGTGTGTGTGTGTGTGTGTGTGTGTGTGTGTGTGTGTGTGTGTGTGTGTGTGTGTGTGTGTGTGTGTGTGTGTGTGTGTGTGTGTGTGTGTGTGTGTGTGTGTGTGTGTGTGTGTGTGTGTGTGTGTGTGTGTGTGTCATCTAGTGATTGCTGTGAGGTGTCTGTAAGATGAATGCCAAACCTGCTCTGACATTTGTCGGGAATCTGGCCAAAACCATCTTAGAGGATCATGAGTGCCTGTGTTTGTATGTCTGTACCCTCTTACTGGAGCGAACGGCGCTACCGGGGCTGATCAGCATCTTGTGCCGCCATTATATTCATAGATATTCATATGTTTAGTAAAAAGTGTCTGTATCAGGGTCTGTGCAGTGCAGTACAACACCTCCTGTTGGCGTGGATTCATGAGTATTATTGGAAAAGCATAGTATTATAACCTAATGTAACATTGAGTCCATGTTAATTAATACACATTAGGTTAGTGTTAAGAAAAATAATGTATTTTAAAAGGACAAAAAACTTCAGTTAACCGTGCAGCTCTTTTAAAGACTTGAACATGGTGTGATTTTATTATAAATCGTATAGATTGATCAACCTCTATTGCACAATCACCCACCGAATCTGTGAAAAAACGGCAGCAATATGAATAGTAAAGAATAACAATGCTACCTGGTATCCTATGCTTCATCTAGATGTGCCGCTGGCGCCTTTATTACATTCAACCAGGAAACACTCTTTTCATAGCAGTTATGTACATGGGGAAAGCTCAGTATGTATTGGTATGTAACACCACAATGTGATGCATCATGCAGTGTTTTGCAATAAATCATGGTTCATATTTTTGTGGTACTCGAGTGTGGTTTTGGTCTCAAGACCATTTTTTCAAGGTCCTGGTCGTGACCACAGCAGCGAGGTTGGAAAGCAACACGGTTGATTAAAAAGACGCCACTGAATCAGACTCTTCACCGATTCAAAAGAAACTTAACAAACTCAATTAGTTAAATTCATCATCAATACAGGAAGTATCAGTCAGATGGTTTATTTATGAAGGAAGATCCATCCATCCTGTGTAATTCTGTGTATTACGGGCGAAGGCAGGTTTTAATGAAGGTCTATGAAAGTTGGCTGAGAAGGTTATGTTTTCATCTGTGTGTATTTATTTATTTATTTATTTATTTATTGGTTTGTAAGTATGTATTTGACCAACTTTTCGCAAAAACGACTCACCTGAACTGCATGAAATCTTCAGGGGTGATTTGTCGTCATCCAGGGAACGATTAGTTAGATTTTGGGACGTTAACAAGTAACTGTTTCTGAAAAAATCCCCCAAAACTGAAAGAAAAGTCCCTTCAACCAACGAAGTGTTCAGCTGTGATCATTGCTTTGTAAAACATAGGAAGTATTATGATTCTGCATATAGTTTCCTCTTTTACAGTGTGCAGAGACTAGTGATGAAATATTCATTTGACTTTTCACCAGGGTACGTATCACCAGGGTAATACTACTTCCTGGTAATCTAAAAAAGTACATTGTCACTGCAGCAATTCTTTTCCATCTAATTTTATTTCTAAACCATATCCGATTTCTGTCGCCTACTTCATTTTGGAAATGTACGGTCGGCATGCGATGTATTTCATTCCCGTGGACGGTACACAGCAGTGTGAATGTAAAACATGTGGCGTTGCGTTTTGCTCAGGAAGTTAAGAGGACTACAGTTGGATTAAGTGACAAGTTTCTGAGATTTAACGAAAAGTCTGAATCTGTAAATCATGAAAAATACTTTTTGGGACAAAATAATGAACCTGGACACCATTTAAGCTCTTTTATGTTTTCATTACTGTTGACCAGTTTAAAACAGGCCTTTTTTTTTTCTCGCAAAGAATAGGCTACATGGGGTTATTCTTAAATCATATATATATATATATATATATATATATATTGGTAGCATCCCTGGCCCAGGTTCCCAGTATTGGCTGAATCCAAGGAAAATGTAGAGACTAAAAATATGCACCCTCTTCACGGCTCCCACTCACTTACCTAACAGAGTGAATCACTGCATCATATGAGTGGAACATTTTCAAGTGACCTTGTCACAGAGATCTGACACACAAAAGAACACCCGTGCTGTGGGATTATGTATGACAACACAGTTGTGTCTATACGGCCTCCATACTGTATAAACTGTGTGTGTGTGTGTGTGTGTCGGTTCAGTCCTTTCTTTCTCCACAGAGGCTTCCAGGTGAGTCATGCAGCTCTTTGGACTCCTCTCCTAATAAACACTTCTTTGTCATGTTTATTTCCAATGCACCGCTGAGAGGAGCATCTTAACACAAATTAGAAATGCTTTTACTCCGGTTGCTTGAGTAAATCACAGCAGCTGGTTGGGGAATATTTTGTGAGTTCATGTTTTTTTTTTTTTAAGCTCTTAAGAATATTTTGTGAACATTGAGTGCTAATGAAGGCGACACGGCCATGATCGGAGCCGTTGAGGGTTTTAGGCATTAAGTGAAAATTAGCCTATGAAATGCATGTAATGCAACAGTTCAGCACGTTTCTCTTAAATGGCAGCTTTAAAGTTAGTTGGTTAAAAACATGCAAACGTGAACTTAACTGAAGCGAATCAGAAACGGCAGCTTCTCAGCCGATTTGAGTAAATCTTGTGTTTCTGGTTCTTTATGAAGAATTAATTCTTCAGACTGTAACACAGGGTTTTGATTCTGATCAATACACATGTGGGTCATTACACTGCTGTTGATCATTTTGTACACAAAGAGCTGTTGGCATTTAGATTCTTCTTTCTTTAGATAAAATGATTCCAGACTTTTTTCTTCTCTCAGCAGAGACTCGCTGTTTTTCCGCAGCATAGCGGCAGTTTGACATCATGACACTACTTTCCTCTCCGAAATGTCAGTTATCAATCAAAGGACGAGATAATATCCTCGTAGGCACACAGGCTGATATATTGAACTGTTTTATATCTTCTACCCTCAAACTAAAAGCCTCCATTGTCGTTTTGTGTGAAGAAATAAGTCACACCAGGGTTCTGCTGTCTTTAAAATGTTTATTTTTTCTTTAATGAAACTTTTGAGGATGTTTGATCTTTTATATCATTTTTGTTCTTTTAGCTATTTGTATTTTTATTGCCTGGTTTCTTGTCATATTTTTATGATTCCATATCCATTTCTGTACAGACAAAAAATGCTATATAAAGGATATTCATAGTTTATTCATAAAAATAAAAACTTATTTTTTTCATTCCACCCCTACTCAACAATTCAATTATCAATACATCTACACAACGCACTCGCAACTGTCACGAGTCAATATTACTTTTTTCATGTCCCGTAAAGTTATTTATTGGTTTGATAAAAGATAAAAAATAAATGATAATAATTAAATTTCCAAAATCGTAAACTTTGTATTTTTACAACTTTAAGAAAGATAATCGTTGGTCTTCACGGAAGATTGTGTCTAACATTTGTATATGCAGTTACAATATGGTACAATGGTTTGGTTTAAGTAAACAGCCTTCATCATCATCATCACTATCAAATTTATCAAGCGAGCAGCTTTTAAAAACGGCTTTGCCAGACGAAATTTCATTCATGATAATATTAGAATAAGTAAGAAGTAATTTAAACACGCCATCACACACGTGTATAAAAGTGAGGATCTTTTTGAAGGAAGACACAGATTCTGTCGGCCTTATGTCCAAAGGCAGATTGTTCCAAAGTGCTGATAGAAAAGGCCCGCTCACCTTTATTGGTGATATATTGCCGGCTGCTCGGCCCAGACGTGCTTTAACAAGTCATGAGTGAAATCTTAAAATCAACCATGAATGGAGATTGAAAACTGTGTGATATCATAATGTCTATTAAACATTTGGATTTTCCAGGTCGGAACTAGTCACATAACTTTAATTTTGAAGAGCGTGTGTGGATAAAAAGAAAGCTGACCGCCGCCTGTAGGGGGATATAGTACACTGTACATCCCCATTGTTTGTTTGTGTACGCCTCCAAAAAAAGACAAAGTCTACAGGCATGTTTTGCTTATAATAACTTAAACGGAAAACCTGTTGGCTCTTATCAGGCGGCTTCATTTCGGATGCAGTTTAAAGCTGGTTTCATTAAAGCCCCATAGTCAATAAATCCCGTATTAAGTCTTTTATTCTCAGTCCCTCTTAGATGGGCCCTTTTCTTTACGCCGATACCGCAATCATTTGCAACGCTGCCACGCAGCTGTTGGCAAGACTTACCATCTAAGCTGCAGTTTGTTCAGCTGATGTTCGCTGAATGCTTTCTTCCAACCGGTATTATCATCATGGTGTTGTTTTACTCAGTTGGCTTCGATATACCTTTAAAGATTGAATACCAAGAGAGCTTGCTCACCTAACTGCTGTAAGAATAATGCTTCCCGAGGTGTGGAAAGTTAAAACAAAGTCTAGTCTGCATGTTTTAATATCTCAGGTTAAATATAGTGGCGTTTTTCATACATTCATTTGTTTGGAGGCGTCGCATAATGAAGTAGGGTGTGTAATTCATTCATTGTCCTCTGTCCCCGCCTGTATGAAGTGGTGAGGTTAATGTAAAAGGTTAAAGTAAAAACGGCACATTTCTTTACACAAGCTAATATTTTTCCATCGAGCAAACTGTTTGTGTCCATTAAAGGCAATTAAACATGTTAATGCGTCTGGATTAATGCTGCGGGTTGCAGCCTGTGTTGTGCTCATTTTTCTTCAGGTACTATTTTTTTCTTTTTCTACTTTTCTGCACAAATTATAGCGTCATTTGCTCGCAATTTGTGAGGAAAAGGTTCAAAGCCATATTCATGGAGGATGTGCAGGGTTGCCTAGCGACACAACTGTAACTGAGGTCCGCCCGTTATTCATTTGTTCCATATTTACTGGGGGGACGGAACCGAAAGAAAAGTTCAGTTTGATGGTGGGGATGAGTTTGGTGTCATAGATTTTAATTTCCCTCCATTGAGAACCGTTCTCTTAGTGATGTATAGAAACATAGAAATGAATATTGGCCTTCCTCCGCGGTGCAGTTTTTTCCGTTTCGGCCCGAGCGCTTCATCTGCTGTCGTCTCCCGTCGATGTCATGGAACAGCGATGACAGGTGCTGTGGCGAGAGAGCTCATCTTGGCTTCGGTGTCTGGTGTAAGGCCATTTTCAGACGAGCATATGTCCAGGCCAAAACATCCCCTTCACAGCTGTGCGGCGCGCTACGTGCTGAAAGCCTTCATACACCTTTTAACACATCTGGATTCTGCTCAGTCTTTCCGGGACGTTTGCTTGATCTCAGACTAGAAAGACCTGTTAGAGTTCACCGGCTCATGTGAATTAATTGTCTGGAAAATTAGGGTCCCGTCTAAAGAGGCCCGGAAAGATATTCATGGGCCGCTTGGTGGTTGTGCCCGATTCAAAAAGCTGCGATCTTATCTGGACAGATGGGCAGAGAAACAATCACATGACTTTTATAGTGTAATGGATATATAGTACAGTGGCTTGGAATTACATGGGGCTATGTATAGAGAAATGTCATGCTGCATTATGACTCGTCAGGTAAAAATAGAACCGTGATCTTCATGTTGATTGATAAGATTTCAATTGTATAATGTCATAATCTGGTGTAGGGCTGCGATGGAAAACAGGTAGTTTGTTTTTATTTTAAACTCAAATGAATTGGTTGTCTGTGTCATCAGTGGGGAGGAAGTGTTGAAGGGAAAGGGCCTCTAACATGCTGCCAATGCTGCTGCATTTCTTCTTTGAACTGGTTTCCTGTTTTCCTGGTTTCCTGCAGCGGCGATGGAGAACCACAGAGATTAGATTAGAAATGTAAAAAGTGGAATTAAATTCATGTGATGTGGCAATATATCTGAACAGAAATAAGAGTTCACTCAAATTCAGGTAATGGGAGACGCAACCAAAATCAAGAAGTTCTTTCCAGATCAAATATTTTAATCAATAGAAAGTTTAGTTTCCAAATATTAGTGAAACTTTTAAAGCTGAAGTGACCCTTCATGATGAAAACTGCCTCAGACGTTTTGACGTTTTCCTCCGGGTATCCATTTCACTCTTCACACAGACGCAACAAAACTCCTGGAGACGCCCTCATTTGTCAAAACTCAGCCGTGAGCAGAGGAAGCCCCCGGGGCATGAAACAACAGCACATCAGAACAGACTGAGCCGCATGCAGACGGGCTGAACAGGTTGACGGTAACGGGCAGAGCAGGTTGAGGGTAACGGGCTGAACAGGTTGAGGGTAACGGGCTGAACAGGTTGAGGGTAACGGGCTGAGCAGGTTGACGGTAACGGGCTGAACAGGTTGAGGGTAACGGGCTGAACAGGTTGAGGGTAACGGGCTGAACAGGTTGAGGGTAACGGGCAGAGCAGGTTGAGGGTAACGGGCTGAGCAGGTTGAGGGTAACGGGCTGAGCAGGTTGAGGGTAACGGGCTGAGCAGGTTGAGGGTAACGGGCTGAGCAGGTTGACGGTAACGGGCTGAGCAGGTTGAGGGTAACGGGCAGAACAGGTTGACGGTAACGGGCTGAACAGGTTGAGGGTAACGGGCTGAACAGGTTGAGGGTAACGGGCTGAGCAGGTTGACGGTAACGGGCAGAACAGGTTGAAGGTAACGGGCTGAGCAGGTTGAGGGTAACGGGCAGAGCAGGTTGAGGGTAACGGGCAGAGCAGGTTGACGGTAACGGGCGGAGCAGGTTGACGGTAACGGGCGGAGCAGGTTGAGGGTAACGGGCAGAACAGGTTGAAGGTAACGGGCTGAGCAGGTTGAGGGTAACGGGCAGAGCAGGTTGAGGGTAACGGGCTGAACAGGTTGAGGGTAACGGGCTGAACAGGTTGAGGGTAACGGGCAGAACAGGTTGAGGGTAACGGGCAGAGCAGGTTGAGGGTAACGGGCAGAGCAGGTTGAGGGTAACGGGCAGAGCAGGTTGAGGGTAACGGGCTGAGCAGGTTGAGGGTAACGGGCTGAGCAGGTTGAGGGTAACGGGCTGAGCAGGTTGAGGGTAACGGGCTGAGCAGGTTGACGGTAACGGGCTGAGCAGGTTGGCACTTTATTCGCAGCCTGTCGGCTCAGGACTTACCTGGCTGGACTCCATATGTCTGCTGCTTCTGCTCGCTTCACCCAAACAAACCACACGAGTTGATAAGACCTCCACACAATGCTGAAGTCAGAAGTAATAAGTGGTTGTATATCCAGGTGAGACCTCTGCCGGATTCGGCATGTAATGGATGCAGAAGCTGGACAAACGGGTTGGTTTCTAACCGTCTGTGTATTTAGCCAAGGCGCAAATATGCTTGACAACTTTTCTGACTTGATTTTCCACCAAATGTTTTTCTGGCGCTGCAACACGTGAAAAAACGTTCAAAATAGAGAAAATACATCTGATAAGACTATAAAGTGTAAAGATTTTTCTGTATTTCCAGCTATACTTTCAATATTTTCTAAATTCATGAAATTTGCTAGGGTTAAGAACTGCTGACATTTTACCATCATATAGGTTTGTTTTGCTGTTTTAGTAGTTTGGGCCTTTGAAACAGCTTATAGCAAGTTTCAGCAATTTGTTTTATGTTTCTGTTCTGTTATTACCTTCTGCAACAAAAGTTGGGGCAAAAGTTCTGTTTTTGCCCACGTGTATTTATTTAATTTATTTGTTGGTGTGCCCATGTGAGTAACCGATTTATTATTTTCTAAAGCTTTTCTCCCGAATCGAGGTCACGAAAAGATCTAAAAGCTATTTCCATCATACCGCGGTCAGTTTTACTCCACTCGATGTCAAGCCAGTATCACAATGTTCAGTTTTTGATTCCCTCTCCTGTGATAGGTCACATGATGCTGTGATGTCATTACCCTGGTTAGCGGTTGAGGGGGGGGTCAAAGGTCGAGGGGAGGGAGTCACACGCAAAATTGTAAAATTTGTGTACATCGTTGTCAAACAGCGATAACGTAAAGCGATTCAAACGACCGTGACAAATGATGGACGGTGCGGTGGATCAAATAAGCTTGTAATCCATCGGTTTCCATGGTGACGGATGTAGTGCTGCCGAAGTTCTGCGCCAACGCCACAGTGCCTGTTCTAGTTTCTACTATTATAACTATTTTAACTCTTGTGCTCATATACAGTACTAATCGTTACAGTTGCCCCAAGAACAATGGTGCGACCGAAGAAAACCGTGTCGTTCCTCTCAAAACCTCTGAGTCGTGCTGAATAACTTCACAGTCATACGTTTCATAAAAGCTGTGAATACTTTCTGGGATGTGAATTTCCCATAGTTCCGCTGAACATTAAAACCCTGTATTGGACATTTTGGCCACTGTTTGGCTGCGTAACAATGAAAGGTGCCGCCGGAGGCTGGTAAACAGACGCTGACACGCCAATGATGACGCCTCATTTCTGCTCACACTCATGTGGAGGACATTACACTGGAGCGACAAGTGAGTCCCTCGCTAGAGTCGTTTATGAAGTTGACAGGTCGTTTCCATGCAGCTGTCAGGTCATAAAGTAAAGATGTTGAGCATGAGAGGTGAACATTTTATTATGACTTTTTTTTTTTTTATATCTGAAAGCTTGAGTGATCGATGACAAGAGCGATTAGATGGAATCCTTTAACAAGATGCAGCTGAAGGGTGAACTAGTGCGAAATATTCCAGACTCTTTTAATATTTACCCTATAAACTCCACTGAGGAAGGTGAGAAAATCACTTGTATCAAAAAGGATATTTGTAGGAAGGTGGATATTTAATTTTATTTTATTTTATTTATTTTTTAGCAATTTGGAAAAAACTTTACAAAAATGTATGAAAATTAAAAATGGAACATAAGTGACAACAAATTCTATCAGTTTTATAAGTAACTTGATCATTTGAAAATGAGTTTGTGCATCATTACCGAGGCAATTCGCTCCAGATCATCGGGATTCTGATCAATGAAGATTCAACTCAATATAAAAAAAGATTCAGGTGACATTGAAGAAAATGTATTCAAATACTGAAAGATTCTCATTTTTATTTATAATACACCTTCTGAGGAGACCGGATCTAATCAGAAGATGTTTTTATCATATAATTGTGAATTTCATGTATTCTCTGGGGAGTTGGGGGTCTTTAAAGAAACTAGAGAATAAAGGCTCATTAATGTTTATTTCACACGATGGCTTCAGTCTATCTTCTGGACAGACGACTTCATTTCTAATTTTATCCTTAAACAGGGTATCGGGACTGAGAGAATAAGCAGGAGGACATAAACCAGCCGTTGCGGTGTGACTTTCATATTTTTGGCTTGTGTGTGTGTTTGCTCATCGTGGGTCGGCAGCAGGCTGATGAGTGCCGGTATTTAAAGAGCTGCTGAGGGCCGATAGCATCACCGCTGAGAGGACAACACGGAGCCCTCTGGTAGATTAAACTACTAGGTTTCAGGTACTTGAGCTCCTCTAAGGGTCCCATTATGAATGCAGACCCTTTCTATGTGCTGGTGGGGATTTACAGTGTCCGCAGCCACTGGATATGTAGACTGAGCTAATGTTTCCTCGACCACTAAGTAACTCAAACCGCTCCAACCAACGCCAAGAAATCAGTGGAAGGTGTCGTCAGGACCATCTGCAAGTCATCGTGTAATCTCAGAGATAGTGAGAATGTTCTTCTTCAGCGTGTATTTAGATTGACATGGGGAAGATATTCACTCCTCTTCGTCCGCCTGTTTGCTCATTAACACAACAAGACAGACGATTTAAGGTTTTGGTTTTTTATACTTTTCTCCTTTTGCAGCATAATTGCAGACACTAGCCTACACTGTAAGGAATTATGTCCTGATTTCATGTGGAAAAAGCATCGTTTAGATCGTACACTTACATCGTCTGTTGTGGAAGTAGGAAAAATAAAAAAACAGGTTGTAAGAAGAAAAGAGATTCATGGTTGCAGGTTTTCACGTTCAAGGATTAAAGCCAGTTTAAATTCTCATTACGTCCAATTTCACAGTTTGGTTTATTGATCGGGCTCCAACGCTGGCAGAAGTTAACAATTCAAAACGTACACCTGCCTCAGGGAAAATATTTGGCATGACACGTCTCATTAATCACAGGTAGCAGCGACTGCACTGTCAAGATTTTATCTTTTTTTTTAAACGGCTTCATTGGGCTGCATGTTTGGAAGAGAGTTAAATAAACTTATAATGTGTTCAGCTTGATAAATCCATTTTAATTACTTTTTTCATGAGTTTTGCTGTCGATATACAGTATGTACAACAGAACAAGTTGTTCACCCTTGATGCTGATTTCCAAGCACAAAAACAACTGCTGGAGGTTTTACTGACATTACGTGTCTAATGATGCAATTTCATAATTCTTCTCTTCATTGTAAGAAAAAGAAAACTATGAAAGTCCTTAATATCATTCTGTCGAATTCAGGAGCTACATGATTTTAAGTACAGATTTATAGATTCATGCACTTTATAAGCAGATTTTGTAGTTGGTAAGTATTTCATTAGAAGCTAAACATAGTTTAAAGTGCGTCTCCGATCTGCAGGGGCCTCAGCTTGTAGCGCACAGCGTTGGTCACCTCAGCTATCTGCTCCATGATGGAGCATTCGGGCCGTTTCCAGCTGCCCTCCCCGGTGCCAGACGGGCAGAGTGGCTCTGGCTGCTGTGCCAGCAGGAACCAGCAGCTGCTGGCACTGTGGGCAACCTGTTAAAAGTAGTTTTTTTAATGGGGGGGGGGGGGGGGGGGGCTGTTGGTGACGCCTCCAGCTGAACACATGAAGACGAGCGAGCGCAGCAGCTTGGCTGTTTCCAGTGAGCAGGACGGTTCTTCTGACACCTCTGACTCTGTTGGGACGTCGGCAAACATAAGTATGTGGTTAGTGCATCACTCGGGCAGCTCTTTAAATACCAGCACTCATCTTAATGATGAGCAGTGAATGAGCTGCCTGGAGATGATCCAGTGTCGCCCTTTTTGGTGAACGATCTTATCCTTAGTGATTTAGAATAAAACCATTTTGGTTGTTTTTCACATTGAGAGTTGAAGAATAAAAGATATTGGGAACAGGCAGGTCAAAGGTGAAATATTGATGTTAGTAATTTGATTTGATGTAAATAAGGTTTCTAAGATTGTTATTTGACTTTTGTTTCTGCAAACGATGCCTCCCAGCATAAAACAAATAGGAATTATATTAATTCAATGTAAGGTAACGTTCATGGATGATATGATTATCAGCTATTAAACCGTTTGTCATACGTTCTACAAGTGTACGAGTGTTTTTCCTTTCTTTTTCTTTCTTTATATCATAATAAGTTAAGATCTTGTAAATTTAGATTTATCTTTGTAAATAAACCTCTAATCACTTTAGTACGTCGCTCCATACATGCGGGGGTTTAGTTCAGCGACTGTGTGCACTTCAACCTGAGATCTATAGTCTCTGGTTGTCTTGTAATCACTGCATTGCTCCTTTTTGTCAATGCAAACACCTCAGAGTGAGTTAAGACGGCTCACACCTCCCACTGACTGACCCTGTGTCCTGCCTCCACGTCCATACTGCTCTGTGGCGGCACGACGAAGCAAAAGTCTGAGCTCTCATCCTTCCGTCAGACAGAGCAGAGACCTCGTGTATAAAAACACAATGTTCAGGAGACGAGGTTGCTCGCTGACTAACGACTTGGAAACTGTTTTTGCACCCCCACAGTTTACATTCAAACCTGAATGTAAACTGTTTTATCTATTATTATATACCAAAGCGAGCACCATACCGGCTGGGAAGTCACAGATTATCACATTTTGTTGTTTCCACACCTTGAGTGTTTTTCGTGGCGTTGAGCGAGTCCCTCCTTCGGTCTCCAGCAGCAGTCGCTGCGTTCTGTCTGACTTTCATTCACATAATTGTGGTGCTGAGCTGCAGCTTTGAAGTCCATGTTGCAGGCTGATGACTCCCAGTGAACACATTTCCATTCCACTTTCATCTTGACCAGATGAAATTTTTTATATATTTTTTTTTGAGGACATCTAACATTTTACAAATGGTGGTCTCTGTTCGGTCAGGGTGGGGGTGGGGTGTATTCAAGCGAGGCGGGGCGATAAATTGCCCAACACCATGAGGGCTTAATTGGAGCCATTATCATATGAACAGCAGCGAAACAAAGAATTCACTTTTCCCACATTCGCTGCAGAGCTCACGTTTAGTTGTACTTTGATTTATGCTGTCAGTCCGCCATAATCGCTCCGCCACTAAAGGTTTTCAAGCTCTCACTAAGAAACGAGTCGTTGTTGTGTTTGAATCGACTTTTATTATGTGGCGTGGCAGCAAGATGCGAGATCGTCATCTTATTTGAACCCCTTTTTATTGGTGACGTCAAGGATTTTGTCCAAATCTGTAGTTGTTTATAAATCTGAATATAAAGAGCTTTTAAAGAGCAGGTGAGAAATCAAGCAGTACATTGGTTGTGCTCATGAAATCATGGATGGACTAATAATGAAAAAGCCATTCGTCTCCTCAGAACGTAGTCGTGCTGCTCTGTTGCCCCCTTCTGGAATCTTCAGTCACACACATGCCACCCATTCTTCCTCCCAACTGCCTCTCAATTAGTTTTCTCTCTCCAGATATGAAACGTCCAAAGAGCAGCGACTGGCTGGACAACGGCCCGCGTCCCAAGAGCCAGGCGGGACAGGACGAGGAGGAAGAGGAGGACGATGAAGAGGAGAAAAGGGTGGGCGTGGCTCTCAGGGTGAAACGGGAGCGCCGGCAGGGAAGCGGCAGCGCCACGATGTGTCAGGTGTGCAACATACAGCTGAACTCCAGCGCCCAGGCTCAGATCCACTACCGAGGGAAGACTCATCAGAGGAGACTCCGCCGACTGGCGAAGGCTGTGAGCGCAGGTAGAGACGCAGACGTCGTCTTTCACTCATTCTCATCACATGAACAAAGCTTCTCTCATTGTGTTGTGGGACGGCAGCTGTCTGGACCTTTACAGACTGTGGTGGTCTTCCTGAATGTCTAATCCAGAACTTTATCAGACAATATTATTTTTATAACCGAGACACTCTTAGATTGAAAAGAGAGTCTCATTCTGTGATCACATAATTGATCCTCTCGGTTTGATCTTTTGTTTTTCTTTTTTGGAGCAAATTCACAAAAAGATGCAATCTAATACCTCATCGGGAGATAATCCTCTCTTTATACAGATTTTAATAAACTTCAGCATTGGGAATCGATTCTCGAATGAGTAATTTATTCTATTTGTCCATCTTTCTGTCTTCTGTACTGGGGTGAAGGCGGCGTGCATTCAGGACAGGGCGAACGCAGGGACAGGCATTCATCATCAGATTCACCCTCACTCCTTACAGCCACCAACACATTTTGAAATCTGTTTTCACCTGGACAAAACAGGAAGAACATGCAAATTCTGCACTCCAAGCTCAGGCATTTTGTCATTAGAACCAAAAAAAACCTGATCTTCAAGGGTGTTTGTTCCACTTTAATAGCTGCATCTCGTGAGACGTTCACCTTCATGCTGCATTAAACGTAAACCCATATCAGCACAGTGTTTTTAGTTTGCACTCTGTGTTGTTTTTCTCGTCTTGTCTCCCACATGAACTCGTGCCGAGGTTACGTGGTATTGAGGTCAAGCGATTGTTGCGCAAGAATACACAGTCGGCGTGTCTGGAGGGCACATTTCTATTTACTGCTTATGCTTGTAAATAAAGAATGTGTGCAATGTGATTGAACGGTTATTAGTTTTGTGACTGTAATGAGATGTCAGAATTTATGGCTTCAACTTGTTACTAATGGGATTAATTTATATTGCAGCAGTTTATATTTGGTTCCTGTTGGTGAAAACTGCACCAACAGGGAAGAATAAAGGGAAGTTTCTGCGATTGCCATACGAAGAGAGCTCATTAGTTAGCAGGACTTTATCTGCTGGACGTTGCTTCTGATAAAGGCTCCGTTATAGTTTAACGCTCTGCGGAACGCGGTTATAAAACTGCACAGTTTCATTGATTCAAGTCTAAAACATGCCGATGTACGTACTCTGCAGGACGCAGAGGGAAAACGTAGTGTATCCCGACGAGGACGTGTAATACTTCATAAGAAACTTGGGTGGAGAACTCTTAAACGTCAGTTTGTTGATGATGTATTAAGAACAAGATGCAAGAAATAAACCAAACAGGATCGAGGCTGCATGAATTAAATGAATCATCGGTATTTCAATGCTTCCCAGGAAGTAAGAAGATGGATTATGGTTCAAATCCACAAATACTTTTGCTGCTTTGGGCCAAAATCTGACATGGCTTCATGCTTCCATGACTGTTTACAGACAGAGGAATGTTTATGGGGCAGCGGATCGTCTCTATTTGTCAAAGTGTCCCTGCATGTCATGATTCGTTCAGGTCGTCCCAACAGAGTCGGACCTTTCACTCGGCTTCACACTTTGACTTGTCGTGGAGGAAAAAACCTAATTCTATCAGATGAAGTCCCAGAGGACTTCATGATTATAATTCATCCTACTAAGAACATCCGAGCCAGACGTGATGCTCGATGCCGGCGCTGTGAAAGAACCCAAATGGTACAAAGCCGTCCTTTATTGTATTTATGACAGCTCAGCTTTTTCATCCACTGACAGCTTAAAATCTCTGCTTTGATAAGTCTGTTGTCTGTGTGTTGGCTTCCAACGGCGCAAAAACTGTGTGATGAAGACTGTTAAAGTGCAACAGTTATTACTGGAGGACAAACATCGAGACGGAAAATCTCATAACGTGGTATTTACTCGGCAGTGGTTCACTACAAACTGCCTCACAATGTCCACAGTTTAATCAGCAGCTGTTACGGTATCCCAACATCTCTTTTATCATAACTATTTTTATCTGCCGTGCTCGGTGGTTCTCGTCCTTAATGCACAGCATTTTAATCAGTTCCCCATGTCTCGGGTTTGTTTATTGAGGAAAGCACATTTCTTTCTCCTGTAACTCTTCCTTGTGTAAAGTGTCTACAAAGACGTGATTGTTGGAGAATTGTTGCTGAAAAAACTCCCTGATAGGGATTTATGTGCTGTACATAGACTAAAGGTATTAATTATTTGGCCTTTCCTGATCTTTTATGGCTTAAAAATGACGGGAATATAAGACAGTTTTGAAAATACTGACTGCTATTTGTAAAATCGGCAGGAAATCTGAAAAGCAAAATTTTTGTTTGCAAAATATTATATCAGCATAAGTGAAAAAAGACGTGTTCATTGTAGGTTTGTTTTGTTAAAACGGCATTCAAAATAAACAGATTAAGAGCGTATTTGTATTTCTTTCTACTAAAGTAAAGGTAAAACTGCTTCTGACCTTTACAGTATTATTTTACTGGTCTGGCCAGTTTGAGATCTATTGAAGCTGTTTGCAGCTGCAAAGTGACGAGTCTGACACCCCTGATATAGACGGACGTTTGTACGCAAATAAGGGGAAAAGAAAAGCTTGGATTTCACACAACCTGTCATAAAAGAGTGCATTTAGTTTTGCAGGTTTTCCAGCAGTACTTGGACTATTTTCCAGGCCTGGAATCGGAGCAAAACGCCTCCTTCAGCTTTGCAGATGGGAGCTTTTGACAAAGATATGGTTCAGAGTGTACATTTCCCATTCCACCGCAGCCCCTCAGCATTTCTTCCAGTATTTTCAGCACACCTGTTTGGATAAAGGGCCATTAATCACCTTCACTCAGCAGCACCTGTGTCACTCTGCCGCTGACCAGCTTGATCAATCAGCGCTCCGGGAAAAAAAAAAAGAAAACCTCTAATGAACAACTGGCCAATAAAATGCCACTTTTTAATGTTGATGTATGAGACTGTCTCCCGGCTGTAGGCCTACTGAACATATTTAGCTGTTCCAGTCTCACCCAGCACAGTAGATTGAATTAACTTTCTATCCATTGTTTAATTTCTACCTCATTCCAGCCATATTTTGTTATCATCAGAGCATTATTGACTTTTTTTCTGTATCAGATAATAGCCTTTGCAGACCATCAGTCATGCTTAGGAATGTGAGACGGATTCAGTCCAAAAAGGTGTGTGTGTGTGTGTGTGTGTGTGTGTGTGTGTGTGTGTGTGTGTGGGGGGGGGGCTTTCTTTCCAGTTTTCAGAAACAAACTTTTACTTCCAGACTCACTTAATCTGTCAAGCTAATGTGTGTGTATGTATGTGTGTATATATATATATATTCAATTTAGGGTTATGAGGCCTTTGAGTCAATCGCAGCTGTTTATGATACAGACAATTTTAGAGTCACCAAACCGGAGAAACCAGAGTGTCTGGAGAAAACCCATTCACACGCAGGGAGTTCATGCAAACCCCTGAGGTCCAGTCAGCTTTGTCTGGCGGCCCACGCTCTCACATCCACGTTACATTAGAACAGAAAGGAGTGGAGACGCGGTGTCTAGATCTGACTTCAGTATTCACTAGGAAAGTTACATTTCAGAAGCTCTGACCATCATTTCACTTGAGATCTGCACAGTTCATTTATGATTAAGAAGAACAACAATCATTTGACTGAACGGGTTCGTTATCCAGAACTCAAATCTGTGACAGTCCGATTGTGTCGGGTCTTTTGAATGTGACCTCCATTATGGTTCCTCTCTTCCATGACGTCCGGCCAGACGTGTCTGAAAGAAAACCAACATACATCATACGTCTTGCTCGTCCTCGGTGTGCTGCTGACAACAAGTTTTGTGTCTATTGATAAATACATTTAGAGTATTTTGACGTCCCTACAGTGGATAGTGTCCTCCAAATATATGCAGTATTGTATTGTATAGTTTTAAACTGGTACTGGAAGAAATAATGGGAAGTTGAGATCATTTATTGTAAAGCAGGATGTTTTTATCATTTAAAATGTAGACGGATGATGAATTTAACTGAATCAGAATCTACTTTGTCTCCCATTTTTTTAATTATTGTTTCCACTTCAAACCAAAAACCAGCAGTTTTCAGAAACTTGGTTCGGTTCAGTTGGTTTGCGTTGCCTCTTCGGTGTCCTCTAGTGGCTGCATTAATTCTGATCCGGGCGCCGGAGGAAGTGAGGCAGTATGGAGAGGAGCATTGGGTGGTGAAAGGTTTAATATCGGACTGTGTCTGAAAGAAACTCAGAAATACTGCTCAGTCATAACTTTGTTAGTTTTGTTGCAGTACAATGAAAATTAAGATTGATGTAAAAAGTACATTTCTGTTTTGGTACTATTTTAATAGAAGTATTAAGCTAATACTTGCATTGTGCAACTTTTGATTTGCATTTAAATATGTGCTGTGGAATAGGAGTGCTTTCATAAAAACACTTATTTTCATCAACTGAAATGCAAACACAGGAGAAAAGCAAGTCTTTTTATTCATTTGTGCAGTTTCCACATTTTTAAACACGTTTGATTATTGGAAACTGCGTCTTGTTACACTCGGCGCCCTCTAGTGGATGTAATGGTTATAACAAGAACAAAGGCGAGCGTGAAGCAGTGTTATGGATCTACGTAGAGCGGTGATTGAAGGGTTAAAAAACACTGGAATAAACTGCTAAACACAACAACATCTCCAGTTTTCTTTTTTTATTCAACATGATTGTTTCTCATTTTAAGATACTCCTTTGAGCGTAATACTGATGGAAGTCTCGGCACACTGTCATCATGTACATGGTCTTTTGAATGCAACCTCAAATCTATATCCAGTTTCCTTTGATTAATCGTTGCCCTTTTTCACACAATGTGTAAGAAGAGAGAGTAAATCACTGCAGATATATCATCTTCCTGAGCGTCGCATGCTTTGAAATAAACGACCCCGTATCTGTTCCCTGATCTGCATACAGCCTTCTGCAGGGCCGCAGCGTCGGAGACGTCTCCTCCTCTAATTGACGGCTAAAATGAGACTCGCTCTCGGGCCAATTGTGTCGCTCCCCCGCGGTGACGGCGGGCCTCTGGTTTTGCCCACACGGGGCACGGGGTGATTTCACACCTGCCGTGTTTGAACCAGTTAAATGAACCCTGCAGCATTCAACCTCCTTTTTCTTTGTGCCGTCGTGAATCGGCAGTCAAAGCGAGCAGCGCGGCGAGCAGTTTGACGAGCCGAACATTATCTACAAAACGCTTCATTTTGGAGCAGAAACACAAACGCAACAATGGGATTGTTTGTTTAAAATGTCGCTGAATGATCCAAACCAGATTCATGCAATCCTGAAACTCATGTTCTTGTCAGGTGTTGTTTATCATGATCATTATTATCAGCCTTACAAATGTACGTAAATATTATTATTATAAATTTTTTTTTTTCAATATGGATCGATGATGTCTTCAGGTGTTTCCAAAATCCAAACATATTTCAGGATAAATCTCAATAGAATCTACAAATATTCATTTTTTAAGAAGTAAACTTCATTTCTCAAATAATCTACATGGTTATCATGTAGTTGTTTTTTATATATATAATTATGTTGACATCAGACTGTTGTCAGATTCTATAAAATGTATTGTTAAAAGGTCGTATACCAAAAACATCTGTACCGATATAAGAATGGATTTCTGCTGATTGGTAGAAGTGTGTTTATGAACACGTGTCCAACCCCTGGATTAACCCAGACACATTCCTGTTTAGATTGTAGTTCCTCACTTATCAAATCAAATCAAACTTTATTTATATAACACGTTTCATACAATTGTATCAGTGACCTTTCATCAAAAAATAATAAAATCATTAAAGTTTCCTATTTGACTAGCAGAAGGTCCGAGTGCACAAGCAAACTGTTGTTTGAGAGAAACCCCCGTCAGTCTGTGGAAATAAGAAGGAGATTATACCAAGTCTCACACCGTTTATGCAGGAAGTCGTTCTCGCTTTTGCTCATTTCACATTAGTGAAGAGGGAAAAAAGGACGAGCCGAGCCAATTAAGGTGACTGTTCGTATAATTCAATCTGTGTTGCAATGAAAGCGTCCTAATATTCCCCATTCCCTCCCCACAGCTGAACGGGCTCTTCCTTTATTTAGCTTCATGAAGCGATTGCTTCCGATGAAAAGAGATTTTAATAGGGTCGTTCTCACTGGGGGCCTTTTCAAAAGGCTTCTTACACGCCACGCTAAACGGAAAGACAACAAGGGAAGTTCTAGCAAATCAGGGCTCTGTCTGTGTGGGTGTGTGTGTGTCTGTGGGTGTGTGTGTGTGGGTGGGTGTGGGTGTGGGTGTGTGTGTGTGGGGGTGGGTGGGTGTGTGTGTGGGTGTGTGTGTGGGTGTGTGTGTGTGGGGGTGGGTGGGTGTGTGTGTGTGGGTGTGTGTTGTATTAATCCAAGTTTAATATGTTTAACATGTCAGATTTATAACATTTCCCTGTGGGATTAATAAAGTATTTTTTTTATCCATCAATGTAAAAGCGGGTTAAAGGTTTTAAAGGTTAAAGATGTACAGGAAGATGTGATTATCACCTTTTAGAACGGCTGAACAAATTGATTATCTCCATCATCGTCATCATCGTGCATGAAATTGTTTTTTTGTTGTTTTTTTTTTTTAAAGAGAGAGAAAGTCTGTGAGTGTCGGCCTTAAGCTGCGGAGCAGATCGAACATCAGATATGAAATAAGTGTTTAAAAGCACATTTTCCCTCAGGCGGTACGGCGATAGGACATGAAAAGGGAAACCGTCTTTCCTTTTAACTTCATGCTGTGAGAACAAATCAAAGAAAATCTAATGAACTTCTTTGAATAGATGGAAGTGATTCCCACCGGAGCAGCTTGTCATTAAAGGGTCGTTGTATATGAAGAAATAATAATAGTAATAGTAATAGTAATCCTGCTCTGTGGTCGTCCTGTTTGCTGGAAGGAGCAGGAGCAAGGTTACTACAAGAGATCCAATCAACACAATACAAATACTCTATTACTGTATTTAGATTGTATTCCTAGATGAAGATGGATTGATTGGAGTATTTTTGAGTTTTTTGGGGGTTTTTTTAACCTATTTTAAGAGTAATATTTAAAAAATGTAGTTCGTTTTATACTTAAGTGTAGTTTACACCTCACTAGTTTAAAATCAAGTCATTCTGAAGAATATTATTCAAACATTTTGATCTGCGTGTCTGTTAACAAGTCAATAACTTGATTCCATAATCTGGAAGAAAACCTGCTTTATCTCATTTATATTGTAGAAATGTTTCAACATGAACTGAATGCAACTAACCGCTATTAAAAAGTACTGCGTATCTTGAGTTGTATAAGTACAGTACTTTGATTGGAGCAGCGTAACATCAGAAGTATTCTTTCTACCTCTGACTTCTTCTGGGTGAACTACGACAGCTCTGTTCCAACTCAAGGATTTCACTGGTTTCGTACTTTAGATTTGAAACGTTTCTTCATATTTTAGGAGCTCCTGGAGGCGTTTAATGATTTTGACCAATTCATCCAGGGTTCACTTACATAAAATCAAGAAGAATTAGAATCTACACCTTGTGAGAGCTCACAGCTCAGTTTGGGTGAAGAAACCGTCTGCAGGGTCCAGCAGAAAGACACGCCCACCCCCCATGACCATGACCCATCAGGTGGTCCTTCAAACAGCCAATCGCCGGCAGGTAGATCGATAAATATTGAAATAGTCCGGAAGAGAATTACAATCCTCAGCCTTTTTACTCCTTTAGACTTGGTTCGTTTTTACCTCCCCGACACTCGACGTTCACGCTTATGAATTTAATTTACTACTGAAAATAAAAATGCATTAATCACCCACATACCTTTTATAATGTGTGTACAAAGGTTCCAGCAAGATAAAAGGGGGCAGCATATTCAGGATTAAATCATGTTTTATTCAGGAAGCATCGATAGAGGTTGTAGCACAACAAAGGTAGTAGAGAATATAAAACTTTTTACAGACGTCCAGTGAGGAATATTTAAAACTTTGAGCCTGATATTTGTGTTTTTCTTGTATGATTCTGGTATTGCTTCAGACTTGTAGTTTCCCAGACTTTACACAGCGTTTGTGTTTAAAGTCTCATTTTCACCAAATACATGAAGTCCAAGCCTCAGAATACCAAAACATGAGTTTCTCTACTAACATCTTCTAAATCCACTTGAGATGATCTCGTCTTTCTCAAAGCTGACCGACAACAATGAGCCTGTGTTTAAACAATTTACCTCCTGAAAGGGAAAGTAAAGCTTTCACTCATCCTTCTCTTCTCCCTTTGAAATGGAAAACCTCATTTTCCCGTTCACCGATTGGCTCGCCGTGATGCTTCAGTCTCTCCTGCTCCGGCGTGTCGACCAGCATCGGGCTGCACGGTGACAAACAGCGGGAGCTTTAACGCCAAGACGTGTGCATGCACATCTGCAGACAGTCAGCTTTCACATGGGGACATTTATTATTATTTATTTTTTCCAGTTTTTGTTCAGTCATCAGCTCCTGTTCTGCATCGAGGAGGGGCGAGTGAAAATGAGTTGACATGTTTTGTCTCCGCGGCTCCCAGATGCAGCACCATCACCCCTCAGGGGGCGATGGTGTTAATGCACACGCTCGTTTTACAGTGTTTCCTGTCGCGTTGTAATCCACACGGGTCAGGGGTGCCTCAGAAATGGCCAGGAAGACGTATTCTGATTGTGATTGCACAAGCTTTCTTTTTTCTTTTTGGGTTTAGTACGTTGAGGTTTCGCGTGTGAAAATGCTGACTCATCGTCCTGCGTGTGAAGCAGAGAGTCGGTGGATATATTTGAATAGTTGAGGGCGGCTGCATTTATTTGGATTTTTGTTTGCTTGCAGTGAAGTACTCCTTCAGCAGGAAGTAGAGCCATTAAACAAACTAAGTTTTGAGATTAACTTCAATAAACTTGAGTAAATTGAAACTTGCTTTATCTGTGAATTACGAGAACAAAGAAGCTTTCAAGCCGTTTTATTATCTTTGCTTTTGTGTCCTTCTAGCTTTTTTTTTTTCCACCCATGGTGGAATTTCCTTAAGCAACGAGACGTATCAGAGACACACACACACACACACACACACACACACACACACACACACACACACACACACACACACAGAGAGCCAGTGTTTCGTCGGTCCGTGGCTCGATGAAAGCATAATGTGTGGCACTGACGGACGAGCGCTCTGCTCCAGGCCCTCTGCCTGCGCTCCCATTTGAATGCAGCAGCCGGAACTGGAGTGTAAAACTGTCAGGGTTTGTCAGCGTTGTGCTTCTACACCACACTTATTGGAGTGGACAAGGCAGACACAAGCTGTGTGTGTGTGTGTGTGTGTGTGTGTGTGTGTGTGTGTGTGTGTGTGTGTGTGTGTGTGTGTGTGTGTGTGTGTGTGTGTGTGTGTGTGTGTGTGTGTGTGTGTGTGTGGGTGTGGGTGTGGGTGTGGGTGTGGGTGTGGGTGTGGGTGTGGGTGTGGGTGTGGGTGTGGGTGTGGGTGTGGGTGTGTGTGTGTGTGGTCAGTCTCTATCATGTAAATTGAAAAGGGTGTGTGGGGAAAACAGAAATGTTTTGAGGTTAGATTTGGGGCTCTTTGGTTAGTTTTGTTGGTAGATCACGAGTATATAAATGTAAATCAATGCGACGTGACCGTGGGTGTGTTGGTGTGTGTGTGCAACGACAACAAATGTAGGCCATCTGAGGCCAGGGCTTCGGTGTGGAGACGGAGAATAATTGTCTTTATTTGAAGTGATTTCAGTGTCTGTTGAATGAACATCACTGCGCTGAAGGCTTGGCCTCCCCAGCAGAGCACAGAATCCCTTCAGGTTTCAGAAGCTCCAAACATCCTTTTCAGCAACTAAAACACAAGACGGTGAAGGTTAATGGCCACTCTGTGAAAGGGCTTTAATATTCAGAAACATTCCTGTTGTGAAAATGGCCTCAAAATGTGTCACTGCAGCGTATTACAGAGACGAGAGCTGTAGGAAGTACTCGAGGTTCAAGGTTCACATTAACATAATGTAGTGATCCAGCACCCTAACAGCCCTACACGTAAATGAAGCTTTTCTTTTTATTATTTATTTTTGAAATGGGGTGGAACTGGTATTAAATGGGACGTCGATGAAATATTTAATACAAGACGAGGTAACCAATATTTCAAGAGTACATCAAATTCTACATAAAATGCCTAAAACAAGACGATAAGGAAAGATGCATATAAACCAAAATATCAAAAGTAGAAGAAAGTAAAATAAAACAAAACGTATGAAGAAAGAGATCAGGTACAATTTTCACCATTTCCCCCCAGTGCCACACACATTACAGTAAATTCCTCCCAGAAAGCTTTAAAATGTGTTTGTTTCCACAGTACGACTTGTGATTTAGCATGACTCTGCAGTACTGAAGCCATCTGTGCTGTACTGCGTGTCGATGAAGTAATCACCAGAAGATTACTCTGGGAAAATTAGCTGGTGACAATAATCTCTCCCACCTGCTCATTAAAACGAAGTCTCAATCTCAAATAGTTCAAATTAGCGCTGGGAAGGACCGAAGCTGCACCACAAACTGTTTTGTAACTCGGTTAACTTTTTTCGTTGATTGCAGGTTTTTTTTATACTGATTTGCAAACGATCCATGCAGCTTTGAATTCATTGCGCAGAATTTCCTCCACGTTCCTCTCACTGTTTTTAAGCAACAAAATATATATAATTTCTCTACAATAATAGTCTATTGAACACACCTACTGAAAGAAATACTTGTTGTATATAATCATATTCATGTCAGTCTTAAAAACCCGACAACAAGTCTCTCTGTGCGATCCGACAAAAGTAAAATAAAGAGTAAACCCACGAGGTTCTGAAGATGTTGGTCATGACCAAGTGAAATGACTCCAGTGACTAAAGTGGCCTCGCTTAAGTTTTACATTCTAATTTTAAATTTTAACTGAACATGAAATAAATGGAAATGAACGGAGTGTCATCAATAATCTCTTTAATTCACTTTTATTTCAGCAGTTCGCCTCATCTGTGCATTATGAGTTTAGGCTGCATGATATCTTGAGAATCTGCGGAATATTAAAACGACTTCTCTTATAGTCGGGAATGTTTTCAAACCCTTATGTGTCTTTAGATGGTTTAGATTAGATTAGATTAGATTAGCTAGTCCCATTCGAAGGTGGGATTAGACCATCAGCCTTGATCGAAGTTACCGTGTACATGAAAGTCCAAACTCAACTCATAATCACATTTAATGGATGAACAAATTAAATACAGAAGAGTTGACGCTGATGGATAAAAAACCAACCTTATTGTCGATCCTCCTTCACTTCTCATTTCCATATCGACATTGATCTGATGGACGTCTGGATAATTACTCCATTACAAAGGGCAAAGGTCACTGCTGCTTGATAACAGTTCAATTAGCAAACCAGAGGGAGGCTTTTATTGTGAAAGGTGCTCGAGGCAATACCACGCAGGTACATGAAAGCTTTTTAACTGAGAAACTGAGAAGTTTTGATTAAATATTTAATGATCTGGTGGTCATTGGTACCAATTTTGAGCTGAAGTGGTTAAATTATCTTGACCTAATGTTTCTAAATCAGAACCGTCGTGCATTCAGTATTTTGACACCAACATTTGGATAACTTGTCATTTTTACTTCCTCTTTGCATGTATATCCTTTTTCCCCACCCTAACATCTGTATGAGCTCCATAGCTTTGCTCTCCTCCTTCAACATTGTGCATCATACCTCGAACCCTGTGGAATTAGTTGAACGTCGGCTGGTGTTCGGTCTCTTGTATCAGGTGTGTATGCGTGCGGAGTGTTAATGCAGTCTGATTATTGTTATTCAGCACATCTTGTGCATGTTCAATTAACCCAAACAACGACAATATGATGGAGCAGTCAACACTGAAATGTATGCAGGAGAGAAATATAGAATTTCTATTACAAATGACAACATTTATCAATAAGCAATTAAAGTCTCCCCTGGATGGTCTCTGCAGGACCGCGCTGCCGCAGTCTGTGTACCAACACTCGGTGGTTAATAGTTGTCGATTTCAGTTGAGGCTCCCTAGAAGTTGTTTTACTGACTTTGACTCTTGGACGTTGGCGCTGCTGCGCTTTATTTCACCGCATGAAGACGGTTGGGAGCACGGAGCTCAGGATTCATGGGTTGTTTATTTTAATATCCACTGGTTAATCATGATGACAACAACCGGCCCGCGACGCCCGAGTGACTCCGGCGTTTTGATTCGAGCTGCTCCACATTATCGGAAACGTGAACCTGGAGTGCAGCAGTAATTGATTGTAGTTATTTAAAGCCTCGATCTCTCCGCTGCACGCTGAAACGCAACGACGTCTACGTGTGCACCGAGTCCAATCAATGGGAGGGTGTGGAGTTTTTCAATGTTTTGTGACTGTGATGGTAACTTGAGAAACGAGAGTAGCACAGAAACAGACCGATGATGGCCGTTGTTGGTGAGTGACGCCAGGAAGGAAGTGACTCCTGAAAGGAGCGTGCAGGTGGTGACTCTGAATAGAAAATGCTGCTTGGAAGGAGGAGGAAGAAAAGGCGGAGATGTGGGATGATCGTGTTGGTAATACCCAGTCCTCTGCCGTCTCTCTCTCTCTCTCTCTCTCTCTCTCTCTCTCTCTCTCTTCCCCCCCTCTCCCTTACATACTCATGCATGCAGAGGAATACACTTCAGACACTCGCAGCTGCTTTTCTTTCTGCGCCTCTTTCCAATCCGCGCTGCTCTTTCTCTCCACCGCCTCACAAAGGGCAGGGCGAGCAACGGAGCATGACACTTTTAATTGAGGCTCATATGTGTCGTTCTTTTGCTGCGGCGCTTTGGATCATTGCCAAGATGTGTCATTGACCGAGGAAGGACTTGCTATTTCACCTCGGGCAGAGCACCAGAGAGGAGGGCAGAGCACCAGAGAGGAGGGCAGAGCACCAGAGAGGAGGGCAGACAGAGAGACGGTGAAGAGACGGAATCTATCTGTGGAGAGGCACTTTGTTGGTTTTTGTTCAACTTCTCTGATGGGAGATCTGCTGGAAGGAGACGCTTGAGTCAAACACAGAAGACGACGGTGAAAAGCAGAGGAATCACAAAACACGTGGAGATGCTGCTCGGTAAGACCGTCACTCTTAAAAGTATGTACCAGAAGCTCTTATTTACAGGAGTCCCATAAATGCTTCGACAGTGGCTCAGCACAATGCGGTTGTGCTTCCATCTGCTGAAACGCTTGAGCGTGTTTTACAACAATGACTTCACATCTCGGCTCAAGGGCAAGTCTCGGTCTCCTGCCTACCATCTGCCCTCATTCAGGTCGTCCGCTTCCAGAATGAGTCCCCAGCCTGTTTGTTTTTCTAATTGACCCCTTTTGATGAAGCCGAGCGTGGCGTTCAGACCAATGCCGCTCAGCGGTTCCCAGATGTGTCAAGTCATTTTGAAGCCACACAAGAGCAGCGCTGATATCACTGTGCAGATTGCTGGCAATTATGTCTTTGCCTCCCCAGGGAAATATGCCCAGATTAGCTCTCATAATTGGAGCCTGTTAAAGATAAAAGCTGTGTGGGGATTTTTTTCTTTTTTGTCAATTGTGTTTTATGCTTGTTTTAGGTAAAGCGGCAGAAAACTCAACCACCTCAGTTTGACTTAAAAGTGAAGTTGTTTCAACCGTTTCCAGTTGCATGATTGTGATTTGACCTCGAGTTTGTGGAGGGAAGTTTACCAGCAGGTGGGAGGTTTAAATGGATATAGGTGCAGCGTCATGGTTCATAAAAATGCAAAAAAGAAAAGGTGACAATTATGATCTGGTGCATTTTCTGAAGAAAATCTTTTCTGAAATGGCAAAATCAAATGCATCAAATCTAATCCAGCCACTAACCAGTGAGTTGGAGTTACTTTTGTGAAAATAAACGTGTTTAAGAGGGGGAAGGCAAATGTGATGATTGTCTTCTCATAGCTTTACGAGGACAGATTTAAAAACTCCGTTTGGTGCGTGAGCTCATGGCCACACTCGACAGCGAGAATGAAAAGGCTGAGATTTGTCTATTTGTAGCGGCTTTGAAGGCTTTCTTCCTTAAACGGGAGATTACGGCGATCAAAGGGAAACGGTTGAGGAGAAGATATGTGTGGAGTTGTGCCCGGTGGCCACGCTGCATCTGTCCTCGCCCCTCGTCAAGCGCTGCTCCAGGAGGACGCTCGTCTCTGCAGAGTAACGGGCAGGAAATGAAACCATGTGAACGCTTTTTCTAAGCTTTCAGGTTTATCTCCTTTCTCCACAGCCGCTGATTGAAGTGCATAGAAATACATTTCACATGGTTTTTGTTTTTTGTTGTTTGCAGGGACTTTATATGAATATGCTGATAAAGCTTCGACGATACGTCGCCTTCAGGAGCATAACACTGTATTAACACATGCTGGGGGCTCTAGTTCCATGCATCAGAACATGTGACGCACAGTCGGCTTTGCAAATCACAGTCACCTACAAGGCGACACAGAAAATGCTTTTGGTAATTGCGTGTTCATAGGGGCACAGAACAATTGGAACACAGTTGGCAATTAACTCAATCCGGGGCTATAAAATGACTAAGATGTGCTCAACACATTTGCTGCTGATGGATTTCAAGCTGCTTGACGGAGCGCTGAAATGATCAAGTTAAACTGATGATGCAGTGAAACAAGTGGATAAAATAGAACCCGGTGTAATCCAAGGAAAGTTGAAGACGGTGAAATATCTAGTCACTGTTGTTTATGTTGCTTTGTTGTGTGTTTGATTATTTTTGTTCCTGCAAGTTCGAGGGATGAATTTACTCTCCGCCTCCTATTTTATATGATCAGTAAAAATCACATGCGAGTACTGTGAGGGGAAGGTAGTCCAACATCACATTATAAAGTGCCCTCCCTACAGACACGGGAAGAATTATAGAGTCGAATCGCTGCAGGGGAGAAAAGATTTCCTGCGGTGTTGAGTTCTGCACCGAGGGGCAATGAGTCTTTTACTGTGTGTCCTCTGATGTCCTGCCAAGGAGGCGTGCATGGGGTGAAAGGATCTGAGCACGATGCTGAGAAGTTTCTTGAGCCGCCTCCTCTCTGGAACATCCTCGAGGATCTCCAGTTCATCTCCCAGAACAGAACCGGCCTTGCTGATCACCCCCCCCCCCCCCCCCCCCCCCCCTTTTATTTCCTTCAGCACACAGCTGCATAGAATAGCTGACAATCAAGCACAGCAGGATCCCGACAACAATGAAGGATTTGAGCCTCTTCAGTAGAAAGGCAACTTCATTTGTCGGGAACATTTCAGCCACAGGGCAGGTCAAAACGCTTTGAATGGACAAACATTGGCAAAATGCAGAATGGTGGGAAATTAGTAGTATTTGGGGACTTTATATTTAGTTTTCACTCCATGTGAGCTCCTTTTTTAAAAAAATAAAATACATTTTTTTACCAACAATCTACAAAATATTATTCCTGATGGGAATGAAGGTCGTCTGTTTCTTGTTGTGTATGATATATACATATATATATATATATATATGATTTTATTTAAGGTGGTCAGATTGGCTGGAGGCACGGTGAGGCCGATGGATGGAGCAGAAATAAAAGTATTGGTACAGTTGGTGGTGGGAAGGAATTCTGTCAGACGTGTCGGAGTGAGGTTGTGAATGTAATTCAAAGGGAGAAGGCGAATTTTAAAATCACTTCGGTATTTGATGGTGAAGCAGGTATCATGTGACCCATGGCTGCCCCCCCCCCATGGTGCGAGAGTGCAGTTGGAAAGACAATGACTTTCATTTCAGGTCACGAGTGCATCATCCAGTTTGCTCTTACAATTGGAAAGCTTTATGGTCACCTTATGTCATAAAATGAAATTACACGTACTACACTACACTGCACAGTGAGTTTAGACCTCGAACCCTACACAGGTTTTTCGAACCTCCGTCGTGCTGAAGGGCGAGCCGCTGGGTCGTCACCTGGAAGCGCCGGAACGTTTCCAGGCTCTGGGGCAGTGGTAGGGATCCACCCATCAGGCTCCATCTCCATGGAGACGGCAGAAATGCTGCTCCTGTGCATGCACCCCACGACCATAGTAAAAAGTTCTCCTGCGTGAGTAGATGGATAATATCCATACAAATGGCCACTGTTAATATCTATAGCATGTTCTCTGCATGAATGTGTGTAGTTGCATTGCAAAAAATTCCAACGGCACCCACTAGTGGTCCAACATGAGAACTACTTTTTGTTTTTATTTATTTTTTTATATCATCAGTGTTTGAGTCGTTGTGTGTAAATGTAAAAGTTTTCTGAACAACGCATTTTCACTTGAAAGGGTCTGAATAAGGAGCCTACTGTATGTGGTGTTGAGACCCTGGGATGTTATTGAAGTGATATTAGCAGGGTTTTATATATATATATATATATATATATATATATATCAAGCAGAATTACATACATGAGATTGGTGATTAAACGTGGTCTGTATGCTTCTATGCTTAAAATGGCAGTTTGTTTGTCACAAAAGAGTCAAAAACTCTCAATGTAACAGGCGAACAACCGCGTCTCTCACTGATTTGGGGTTTCTGAGGAATTCGATCTATTAATGATTTAACCAACAGAAGTAGATTGTTTTTATTAACTTTTAGACATGAGGAGCTTCATCCTCTGACCTAAATATTCCTCTACGTGTACGGTATGTGAATAAAGTCGAATTGCAGCCATGCATATTGGAAACAAAGCTTTTTACTTTTACCTTATATAAACGCGTGGCACCATTAACAACATGTAGAAGTGGGAGGAACAAGTTCAGAATAAGTGATTTGGCAAATTAGACTTCATGGGAGCGAGTTCCACTGTACACGATGAATCAGTCTCTGAACAATTAATCAGGAATAAAATGTTTCTTTACGACCTGCTGTGGTATTAGCTGAGAGACTTTAGCATGTGTTTTGTGGGGGTGGAATTATTTCAAGAAAGCAAGTCTTCATTTCCTTACGTTCTGGGAAAGTTTTCCAATATGATTGCGGGGGCAGGAGTTCATGAGTCAGATTCCCTGGGAGCATCCATTTTCCTGTTGGGACACGAGTTTGTTATCCAGCAGCGGTAACGACTCGTTATTTCTGCAGATTATCTGAAGAAGATTTAATTAATCTACTGTACTCACTTGCTGCTTTGTGCCAGAAAGTATTTTATTTTCAAGTTATGCCAAAACAGTTTGTAAAACCCGGTTCTCTTCTAATTTGTAGGTTTTCAAAAATATATTGGTAAAGGGTGTTTTTTCAAATGTGTTAATTTCAACCTCATAGGAAATATTTGAAATGAATAAAGAAACAAAATTCCCCCAACAGATTGTAAATAAACGTGACGGTAACCCCCACCGATATTACCCTTCACTCACTGTGGTGAACTGTAGTTTACTCAAACGCTCATCTAGACCTTCATCTTGCTCCTTCATCAAATCACCTTAAACAATCCAGAGAAATAAATGAGTGAAACTAGTCGGGGCGCTATGGAGTCATTTTGCCATTTACATGTGTAACGCCCTTAAAATATCATATTTGTGTGCAGATTTTCCTGCGTTTTGAGTTTTTTTATCCTGTTAAAAAATGCAGCCATGCTTTTCCGGGGTTTGTTTCCTCCACTGCCCTGGGGTCGGAGTTGTCCCTCGATCAGAATCAGTCTGGTTACACGCAGAGAGAAAACTGTTGTTTTTCATGAAAAAGTGTCTGAGGGTTGCTTGAGTAAATAAAAGCACAATCCTGCACCGCAGCAAGTTGCTCTAATAGTAAAAGTAAATTCAATCAGATATTATCACCACTGCGCTTCACTCAGTTGGGGACTTTACTACACTTTTTAATTAATCTAATAACAATTACAAAGAGCTGATTGCAAACAAGTTTTATTACTGTGATTACTACAGTGATTATCGACCAGGTACCAACGCAACTATTAGAATGACCTCAAAAAATAAGCTTCAAAACTCTCCTGTTTTATCTTAACATTTAGAGAAGGAAACCACGTGGGCCTATAATTCTCTAAGTATCTCGTCTTAATAAGAACCTTGTGCTCCTACAATCCTCACTATCTCCATCCTGATTGCAGATATTAGAAGCGCAAGAATTTTCCCTTTTACTGCTCTTCAGTATTATAAGTCTTTACTTGTTTTAGTTGGAAAATGTTGAATATCTTCAGGGATTTCCTGGGTTCACGATATAGAAGGTAGAAGATAAGAAGCACGTGCTCACTGATCAAGTTCACGTCTTCATCACCTTGACTTCTCCGTCTATCTGCTTTAGTCTTTTTGCACTAAACTCATTTTGATCTTGAACTTTTTTTTTTCATATTTCAAACTTTAATTTGTTTAATTAAAATGTTGTTTTTTCATCTTATGTTTTTCATTCTGAACAGAGGAAACGATGGATGACGTTCTTTGTTTTAACAGAATTTTTATTAGCAAAACCTGTTTTATTAGGGGCCATTGTTTTTGAGGCAAATGCATTTGTGGGATGAGCAGTGGACGTGCCAAGTCTTCTTGACTCATGACAAACACTCTTGTTTTGTATTATTTACTGGATGGGATGATTGAAATGTGATGGAAAAAATACATCAGATAATGTCATTTACCAAACATAAGCTTCAGGATTCATTTAAACTCATGAAGTTCTATAGAAGTTTGTACACAAAGATGAAATGAGGAAGAGGAAGGTGAATTTAATTCTATGGAGCCATTTTTTATCAACCACATGCCCAGAAAATAACACATTTTTTGCCACAAAAATGTGTAATCTTTACCTTGATAAATTAAATAGTTAAAGTGGATCCTTTTGTATTATTCCTGAAAACAAAGATAATCAAAAGTACCATTGGCGAGTGGGTTAGGGTTAGGGCGAGTGCAAAGACATTTTCACATGACACCAATATTTGTCTGCAAATATATTGTTGGTGGTTTTATCTCTTTGTTTTAATTCAGAACTGTCGTCACTTTTTGATTCTTGCCCTGTGAACAAATAACGTAACCCCATTTCACCACAGTCTCGTCTCATAAGATGAGAAGGAGGAATAAAGTACTTTGTTGGAACCATTTCACTCCAGAAAGTTGTTTGGAAGGAAGGACCTTTGGAATCTCTAAATCTACCTTCAAATCAGTGCAAATTCATAGTAACAAGGAAATGGCCTCAAAACGACCTTCAACTACAAAATATATTTTTCTGTTATATCGTATGAATTAATTACCCTGATATTTTTAATTACCCTGATATTTTTAACACTTTGGTTAACTTTAGTTAAGTCTGAGCCAAACCTTAATACCAGAGCGTCTTCAGTTAGAATGACCAAATAAATCCAGGACGTTAAGTTTGTATCGTCTAAACAGCCATACTTTCACTTTACTTTGTGTTCTAGTGCTAAACTACAACAGGTCTGTTTTGTGTCATGAACATGGAGCGTTGTACAGATGTTTGCATTTCAGGACAGCTGGACTATTTTTCATCTGGATGAACTCATTCTGTGCAGTGTGACAGGATAAATGTGGCGTCTAATTCTGGGCATGTTTCTGACACATTTTAGGGTTGATGCAGTAAATGCCTGAAACCATTGACACACACACACACACACACACACACACACACACACACACACACACACACACACACACACACACACACACACACACACACACACACACAATGAGTGACAGCTGCAATCAGTAGATGGTGTGTCTTGACAGTTTGAGTTTGATTAGGCTGACTGGTAATGACTGCCGGAGTGTGTGTACACACACACACACACACACACACACGCTTGTGAGAACGCGTCATTGTTTCCTTCTCCCACTCGGAAACCTCAAACCTTTTCCTAATTAAAAGGTACATTTTAGACATGAAATTAAGCGCTCTCCCTTGTGGCGAAATCAGATAGGCGCCTCTCCTCTTTATGACTTTGTTAAAAGATGAATGTCCCTGGAATGTTATTTTTACAACTCATACTCATACGTTTTCCTTCCCAGATATTCATCATCACTAGAGCTTCTGGGTGCAGCTTTTGCATGGCTTTTGTCTTTTGCGAAGCTGCATAATCTATTGTAACATTGGGAATGTGGAGACGACTTGCTGTGAAGCTGAATGGTTTCAGGTTGGAGATCTCAGCACATTTTCCGTGCACCCCGTCGATGAAATTTGATTTGTACTTTTTTCTGCACACAGTGAAAAGGATGTGTTGATGTCTCGTTTTTTGATTAGAGCCACACATTCATTTCCTGCTTTATATCAAATTAGACTCCTTGAAGGTTGAGCAGCTTGGGGTGACTCACATCCTGCATTGAAATGAGGGCAAAACAAATTTGCAGATGTGTCCTGGAAATGGAGATGTACGCCCCGACCAACTACATTAAGTCATTTCAGTGGTTTGGGCACACGATTACTGTCGTTTTCTGGATTTGCCAGGAATGCATGCAGCCTCAAGATATCTGCTGCTCCCATGATGTGAAGGGGTCAGCTGGGCTCAGAGTACCGAGGGCTTCTTCCACTCCATTGCACATTGGGTGTCCTGCTGTGTGACTCCTGTCTTTTAAATGGAATCTGCAGGCTTTAATAAAAAATAAAATAAACTAGGAGTTTCCATAGTTAATCAAGAAACCAATACGCTTTGTGACAAACTATTGGTTCACAGTTAAATATACAAACCTTGAAGCCTGAACTCAACAAAACACTGCTGTTTCCAGAAGTGAATAAATAACAGATGTGAATTATTAAAAGGTCACACCGTGCGAACAAAACCTGTGTTACAAATTTAACAACACATCTTATATGAGGTGAACGCAGTCCAACACACAGTCACATTGACCCGTTCACACATGCTGTCATTCACACACTCACACACCAGGCCACTGGTGACAACTCTGGTGTCAGTGTCTTGCCCAGGGACAGTTCAACACGGGGACTCAAACCATCACGGGAGTCCAGGATGACCCACTCCACCAACCAGCCATAGCTATGGAATCCCTATTAAATTAACACTTTTACCTATTTAAAACCAGTATCTTGCTAAATTATCTCTTGATCTGTTGATTAATTGTCGAAAAATAAATATTTTTCTACATCAGTCCCCGTAGAACTTTCTGATCATTTAATCTGCACTGATTTACTTTCTGTGTGTCCTTGACACAAACTGGAGCACCAGGTTCATAGATCAGCTTAACCTGGTTAAAATTAACATGTTGCACAAGTGGCTGCTGATAATGTGAAGAATATTTAATCAATACAAGGATACATTTGGGTTCAAATAGAATTCTGACATGTTTTTAATGAGACAAATCGAAGCTTCTGGTGGAACATGTGTCCTGTCAGCCTCAAGGGAAACAAACATTCATACATGCTATTTTATTTTCTGGGTCGGGACTCAGTCACGTTCTTATAACCCCGGGGGGGGGGGGGGGGGGGGGGGGGGGGGGGTGCTATTCTCTGAGGCTTGATCCATGCAGATATTTTCACTAGAGAAATATTAGGACAGGTGGAAGTCATTAATCTGGTTGTTCACCACAGCGGGCTCCCGGACGCCTGGCCTGCCTCACCTACCTTGACCTCCCTCACCTGCTCACTTTGTTCCTTCCTGCGCTGCTGACAATCCATCCGTCACTCCAAATGTCAGTCTTATGGCCCATGATGCCCTGTAATGGATTTCCAACAGAGCAGAAAACCATTAATGTGTCACCACATGTGTGAAGCAGTGAAAAATAGTGTCTCCACACAACCTGACAAGCCTGCCAGTGTACAGATAATTGTACATTGTCCTTGCATAATAAAAGGCGCATTTGTCACTCATCAGTTTGATTTAAAAAGTAACTGAGACTTTTATTTTTTATTTTCTATGCAGTTTGTGATAGAACATCACAGATGTGATATTGGTTAGTGCTTAAATCTCTTTCACATAATCAAACAATTGTTATAGCTCACATTGTACCCTCTCTAACTATATAGTTCTTATCAATATCACTTTTATAGCATCATTTCCCTTAATATTAGGATGGCCAACTCTGACTCATTTGTTCCTTTAAACACAAGTTGTAAGTGTGTGTCTCCACTTTTAAACTTCCAGAACTGGTCCAGTAATTATTGTGATACTACTGTTTTAGCGTTAAATGTCCTGCCCTCCCCCCCCCCCCCAATTTATATTATTTTAGAACTGTACAATTATTTAAAAACAAAAAAACTGGACCCTGGTCCTAGAGACACATAGTTATATATTTGTAGAAATATAGAACAATGGATAAAGAATTATCCTGTATTCTTTGTTTTTTCTTCTTCTTTTGTTAAAACCATGTGTTTATTTTTTTAAAGTCTTTTTATGATGGAGTTCTTGGACGTCTTCCTTCTGTTTCAACTCTGCCAATCGAGGATCAGTGCTTTAACCTGGATTCATGTCTGAGATTTGAAGACTGCAGCAGCAAAGTGCCGGTTGTTTGTTCAGTTGCATCCAAACTGTTCGATTCTCTGTGTTCAGTGCAGCTCATCAGCAGGTTACATTTCTGACTGGCACACATGGAGGAGGAGGCCCTTAATCCATTTATCGTGATATTAGTGGAGCGTACCAAGTGTGGCAGAGATTAGAGGTGGGATGTGCTGCGTTAATCGTTATAAACTCGTTTGTCTGGATTTCCATTATTTAAGACTTTGAAAAGGTTCCTGTTTTGGGCTCAGCCCTCCTTAGAGCTCCTTCACGTCCTTTTCAGTTGTTTTCATTAGTCATTTTTTCCTCTTTATTATTATTTGTGTTTTTTCATCATGCAAAACAGGATTAATTTCTTTGCGCAGCCTCAGGTGAGCACTGTAAATAAAGCACACGGGGGGAACGAAACATTCCTTCCTCAATGCGTGCTTCTTCCACCGCTCGGTCAACCGGCACACACGTCTCACTGCAAAGAAACACCCATCGCAAACTTTCAATTCCACTTCTGCTCTCTACACGACTGACATCAAAAGGTGCAATAAGTATTGTGAAGCTCCCCCGTGAGTGTGAAACAACCATTTCTCCCTGCTGCTGGCTGGCGTACCCGACCAGCTGCTGGCGCTCAGTTTCTCTACAAAATGCTTCTGTCTCCATGGTGGCGACAACGGATTGATGTTAATTGTTACGGAAACCTTTCAGCATTTCAGCGTGCACATGAATCCGCGCGCACACGTCCCGGAACTGCACGTTCTGTCAGCGAAACACATTCACGTTTTTGGTATTTTGCTGAAATGCTGACATGAGTGAATCCTGTGTCACCGGAATCCAACAACGTGCATTGAAACGTCAAACTGAAAATGCAAAGCCGGCTGTTACTGGCAGCTGCCAGGAGACGGGACATTGGCCAAAGGGCGTTGACTGCTAAATCAACTGCTTTCCATTCGAATTCATGTAATAGTGCATGATGATGTGTGCGTGATTAGCCCAGCAGCGGTGCAGAGTGTAAAATTATCTTTGAATACTTTTGAAACTTGATGTACTTTGGTACCGTTTCCATTCCAAACCCAGTGGTCTTTTCCTTCAGGTAGGAGCCCGTATGAACTAATAATGTTGGTCATTTACTTTCTTTTACAGTTGATTTCACTTAAAGAATAACCTTCATGTAATCTTCACATTTTCCACATGCCAACACTTTTTAATGAGGATAAATCTTACATTGATTTCTTTTTCTTCTGCTTCTCATTTTTAAGCACTTTTCTTTATTTCTCTTTACATATTCGTGTGCAAATCCCCTCATAATTACTACTTGCGTATGAAATCAGGATTCAGTCGGTCTCATTTACATATTTGTCTTGTTAATACCAAACTACAGCGGTCGGTACAAATACGGTCGGAAAAGTTCTGTATGATTGAACAATTTAAATTTGCCAAATCATCACAACTAGTCTCAGTATTTCAATCAGCAGGTAATCAGAGAAACGAGTACTTATTGTTCCTCTCATTTCACCTTCATCACCAGCAGAGTTACTGAATATATGAAAAAATCGAATGAAGGACAAAGACATGAAAGTTTAATCACTTTAATCGTTCTTAAAGCGTCAATGGGACTTTCTCCTGATTTGTACACAAGCGCATATGACCCTGTCTTAGACTGGGAAACCCTTTCCTATAACATACAATACACCGGAAATACCCCACTTGTTACCTTTAAACCTATTTTTATTTTTAAGAAATTAGTTTCTAACAAGTGGTTTGTGACTATACTGCACCTCACATACTTCAATACCTGTAAATTCATCAGTTAGTAATATCTGAAACAAACTAAAAGTTTGTGGTGTGTGCTTCTTGATGTTGTTTCTAAATGTTGAGCAGACAAAGCTGTGCGCTGGTATTACCTTGTGGAGAATAAGCTGTAACTTCAAAACAATTGCCCTTCACCTCTTTTACTCCGTCACAAAGTAAAATCCTTTTTTTATATGTGCACAAAGTGTTTATTTCCCATCCAGATCACACAGATGCAAGTTTAAAGAATTATGAATCAGGTGAAAGTGCTGGATTGAAGTCATATTTGTTTAGGCAGTGCGTGACGTGTGTTTAGAGTCACACGTGTGGTTTCCATGCTCGGTGCTTGAGAGCTGGCCGTCCTGGCCAGAAGCACACTAATCCTTGTCTGAATCAGTGCGCCATGTTTAGTTCTGGTTACCGAGCTATAACTGGATAATCTCTGCTTGAGGGTGGGGGTGATGGTCCTGTGAGCGAACTTTGCCTTCATAAACAATATTACGTTTATTTTCAGTTCAGCCAAGCTTGTTTTTTGAAGGCATTAAGAGTGCTATGTTGGAAATGTACGAGTTTATCCGCTTTACCGTAGCCGTGATTAACACCTTCTCACAGTGTGATTGTCGTCTCTGAAGCTGTTGCTGTCTGATCCTTCACTCACTCCAGCGGGCAGACGGCCATGTTTACTGCGGCTCGGAGACGAGCATCCAGACAGAAAAGCTGCTAATTACTAAGTTCATGAGGCGGATAAAGCTGCGTGCAGACTTTAAATATCAATAAGTGCGCGCTACACTCTGTCTGATTGCACTCTTTATCTTAATTCAAGCAGATGGTGGAAGTTTATTTTGAGTGTGTTTGATACGGACGTGCAGAGCGCCACGTAAAGGGCAGAGGGGCCAGAAAGGAAACTAAACATAACACTCTCTCGCTCTCTCTCTCTCTCGCTCTCTCGCTCTCTCGCTCTCTCGCTCTCTCTCTCTCTCTGTCTCTCTCTCTCTCGCTCTCTCTCTCGCTCTCTCTCTCTCTCGCTCTCTCGCTCTCTGAGCTGCACTGATCATGATCATTTCCCCACAGATCAGTTTGATCTCACACTACTTGTTTATCCTTTGTCGTCACGTTGCAGGAACTTATCAGGATCAATATTGGCTGAGTACATTGTGTGCATTAAATTGTGTTCGATGCTTATCTTCCTTAACATAAACCAGGCATTTCCAAATGATGTGATTTTGTGCGATCTGCACAAACTAAGATGTTTTTGAGGAACACAATAAATAAATGCAACATACAATTCCTGTTTTTGACTCGACTCAATGATGCAATATGTGGACCAATCACACCCTCTGCTTTCTGCCTCGTATGAGATCCTATTCTTGTTATTCTACGTGAACAGCATCACAAGAATCAGACACTTTTCTCACATGAGGTTATCTGATAACACTATCAGATATGGAATAATGTAATCAGTGGCCATTGTTCCTGACATAAACGGAGAATAAATTAGGTTGTCCATATGAGAACAAACCTACATAAATTACTCGTGTCCAATCTGGGATTTAGCACTTGAACCAGAGGTGGAAGTCAGAAATTGCAAATACTCATAACTGTGATTCAGTATTGGAGTGTTTTTTAGGTATGTACTTTACTCAATTTAAGTACAAAACTTTGATTTGACGATTAGAATCGTGAGTCGCCACCGAGTACACACCCATAATTTGAATTATTCAAATATTCTGCATTTTTATAGCATATCCATTTATTTAGGAGAGAAAGTTGATGCTATATATCTACATTTCGTACATGTGATAGATGCGAATATGCTTTGAAGGTAGATTACATTTTATTTACAAGTAAAATAGAAGCAACAGACTTCCTTGTTTTTTAAAAAAAAAAAAAAAAAAAAAAAAAGGTTCCTTTTTATAAATTGAATATATATAAAATACTATTCAAGCACTATAACAGTTACTGTATCTGAGTAAGATTTTCTTTTCACTGCTGTTTCCACCTCTGAAAACACTTGATGTTTAGTGAAATGTACATGGAAAAAAACAGAAATATACTGTTTGCTCACTGATGTGCTTTGTTCCAGCAGCGTGGAAGGAAACAATAGTGGGAACATTACGAATTTGGATTCTCTATATTCTTGTTCCGTTCATTTTCTTGAGTGGGTATTACACGCTGCTGTGTCCTCAGCAGGATACTGTGATTTTATTTTATTTATTTTTTGTTCTTTTCTTTGACCAGAGGACACAAGTCCTGGGTTTCACCTTGAACAAATTCAATAAAAGTTTATGGACCCCGGCGTGAAAATGTGCCCCCAGCACTGCAGCTGAAAGTAGGACGGATTACCACGGGGAGCCTGATCTGGGCTGGAAGGGGCCCTGCAGGTAGAAATTCTCATGAAGCCGGTGGCTCTGGCAGCTTCAGCACGACGAGTTTAAATAGACGTCGACAGCCAGCAGGAGAATTTGCCTGTTAGCTGCCAGTTGTGGCCTAAATGTACTTTGTCACAATAAAGATGATTTATTCAAAGACCACACAGAGCAAGGCGGGGGCAGTATTTCAAGCCATCATGGAAATTAGGCCTTCACTTTTCTTTTTGTTTCCAGTGGAGAGAGCTTAGCGGAGCTGTCAATGGCAGTTTTAATGGATGCTAATTCATCCTCCAGAGCTCATCATAAATGCCTCGCTCTCTGCCTGTTGTGCAGTGGATGGCATCATCATTACTGCAAAAGCGCAGCACACTAACCACTTCTGTTTTATGAGTCAGAAAGGCTGCATGCTTCATGCTGTTATGCAGTGGAACAGATACGCTTCCAGTTTCATTATTTGGCCGTGTGTTTTGCAGGTTTAAAGTCAAACCTGCGTTTTACATCCACAGCCTGTTTGATCAAACCGTGTGTTAACAGCAAGCGCAGCTCTGCAAATAGAAAGATTACTGTTACTTAAAGATGGAGTAGGAGGGATTTTATGATCTCCGCCAAGTAGAGTGCACAGTGCAGGAGTGGCTGTCTGACGGCTTTCAGTTATTTATGTAAAGCACATGCTGGTCAAAGAAAATACAGCTGAAGTTGAGATGTAGTAATATTACATGAAAGATTTAAAATGCTCACAGAGGTGATTGCAGTTCCACAGAGTAAAACGCCTCTAACTGTAGTAGCACCAGTAATACTGCCTCATGCAATAAAGCTTATTATATTATTAAAGCGTTAAACAGAACCGATTTCTGCCCATGCCTGCTTATTCAACAGATCCTTAAAATGACACTAAAACACTTTATGATGTGGCGAGGCCAGTGACACCAAATTCTTTTAAACACATTTCCAGATTTCTGTGTTACAAAAACAAGGTAAAATGTAAATGACAGACCTTATCAGGCCCACAAAACACTTCATTTGATATATGTGGACGCATGCTGCATTTTACAACCTATCAATCACAGAATTTTTAATTTTTTTCATTTTTTTGTAACAACAAGGTTTGGGGGCAATTTCCACTCTTGGTAATGGTAGTTTTAGGATTTGTTGCATAAAAAGCCTAATATCAGGTGAATACTGGGGAAATATGTAGTTTCTCTTGTTCATTTCTAAATCATTTTAAAGGTGCAAAGCATGCCCAAATAGGAACAGTTTGATTTTTGTTAAGCAAATCACAACCATTCCAGAATAGTTTGATCGTCTCAAAAAACCTCGGAGGTCAAACTCGACATGCTCATATAAACATCTTACGATCTGAAATGGTAGAAAATAAAGACAATAACTCTAATGATGCCCGACTCCTACATCATTCACAATATTGTGAAAAAAAATCCCCCAAGGAGCAAAGTATCTGCTTTTTCTTTTTTTTCTTTCTTTGAATCCATTTTCCACAGTTCATTTGGTTCTGCTGCAGATTCATCCAGCGCCACAGAGTTCCTGCTCCTTTATAGACTGAATCTCCTTGAATCGGTCCACAAAGAGGCATTTCTCACCAAACAGGAGTGGATCTCTTTACTTTTATTTTCACTTTTATTGCAGTGAAATTAAGAAACATCCTTGTTGATGCCACAAATCGTCGCCGCCACTCTGAGGACGGCCGTCGGGGGACGGTGGTAGATATCAGGAAAGAGAGCATGCCTCCACAGCGCCATGTTGGTACGGAGAGGAAACGGAGAGCCTGGCTCAGACGGATAATCCCGGGAAATGCCTTCACCATGAAAAGAGCCGAAGCAGCCTTCCCTGTGATGCCTTCGCCATGATTTGCCGCCATGAAAGCCTCTCACCCCCCTTCTTTTTTCTTTTTTGTTTTCACCCTCGGAGAAAAGAAGCCATTTCTCCCCCTCTGTGATTGCTGAGATGTTGAGTCACCCAGAGACTAATCTTGGAAATAATAGAGATTAGGGTTTTCCTCATCTTTTTTTTTTTTTTTTTCCTTTACATTGCTGTAATTTCTCCAGCTCATAATCTTTTATCCCTTCTCAATACGGGAAGGTTGGCTGCAGTGACCTACACTCTCATCCTTCCACATAGAAAAAGAACCTGAATGGAGATTAGTGAGGAGGAACCGGCTCTTTTTAAAATGTGGATTTACATTTATAGTAGCAAAGAGAGGGGAAAAAGAGAAGAATCAAAAGTCACTGATGTCAGAGCTTTGAATCTCTTCACATGCAGCTGGAGTTCAACTCACATGGAGGGTTTTAGGACACACGTTGGGGTTATTTACAACCGATGATAAAAGCTTCTTTATCATGTCCAGTTTAGATGCAATTTTAGCATTTTCTTTTCTTCGTGCTTTAAGGATTATAGAAATTGTTGTTTTTCTAATGTTTTGTTCTTTTCTGATTGAAGAGACTATTAGTAATCCTTTCATGTTGAAAAATGGGGGGGGGGGGGGGGGGGGGGGTCATGACTTGTCATCTCATTATGACAGTGTTGTGGGTTCAAATCTTGGGAAGGTGAATCTTCTTGATGTGGAGCGGCGTGTAGCCCCTGAACAAAGATGAGTTTGACATCGCTGAACTAGACGTTTCAAAAAAAAAAAGTCAGTGTCACGTTTTTTTTACTAAAAGGCTGAACCGAGTCCCACTCCCTGCTCCGCCTTTTCATTTTAGGTCTTTGCTCCAATAATTGAGTTCATTAGTTTGAGGTCACAAAGTTAGAATGATGAGCGACTATTTATAAAAACTTATCAAGGCCTGTCTGCTGGTTAACACATCCCCAACATGATCGGATGAAACTCATTTAACCGCTGATGTTAATTCATCACGTCACCTTTTTTGCTCGGATGAGGCGGCGGCGGCGGCGCTTTGCGGCGGCGGCGGCGCTTTGCGGCTGCAAACGAGACGAGCGACTTGAAAAGGGACAGTCCCGTCAAAAGCCTGGTTTTTGGTGTCGGCACATGTTGTACGCGTTCCCACGGAGGATGACAGTTTCTGGTTTGTTCGGAGCAAAATGCAGTTAATTAAACGTCTCACCCTGATGTGTTTTGTGACTATATGCGTAGGAGATTAATGAGATCAATTTCAGATTTGTGTAGGAGGGGGAATCAATGTCCCAAAAAGTCATACTGACAGGCAGATTAAGCACATCGGCCTCGCGGGGTGGGGGGAGTGGGGGGGGGGGGGGGGGGCTGGGGGGAGTGGTGGGGCTGGGGGCTTCTCTGCTGAATGTGGTTGTCTTCTTCTGTCTCTTCTTCACTTTCTCTCATTTCTCGCTACTCTGTCATTCACTCCCAATTCAACTCGGTGCACCTCATCTGCCTCACTGGCACGTGAAAGAGTTCTGGTGGAGCGTTGGAATGGAATTGGAATTCAACACAGAGTCGAAGCAGTAAACACGCATCCGCCGCGTTCATGTTTGTGTGTTTTCTCCATGGAGATCGAGGCTGCGCGTTACATATGCAGAATCAAATCAACAGTAATAATCAGCTCTTATCACTCCACTTGTTTGAAATCTAATTTAAATAAATCACAGCTGCCGAAGATCCCTGATTACACCCACTAAAATATGCAAAAACAATAAAAGACAACACATTTATTTGAGATTAGTTTTGCATATTAACACGGTGGATGTTTTGTAACGTCATTGGGTCAGGTTGTGTTGAAGCAGCGGTTTGTTGTGATAAATGTCTTTATCTGGGCACGTACAGTGTTTGTTATTCTGTGTAACCGTGTGGCTTCCAGCTTTCCATCAGATAGTAAAGTCACATTTCTTTGTGTTTGTTATCAGTGTTTCTAACCGGGAGTTTCAGTTTTCTTTGTGTCTGTGTAGAAAGTGAGAAGTGTCTGAGATTAATGGCTTTGTGCTGTGCAGGATTTATTGGTTGATCAGTCTGTCGCTCGGTGGAGGTTTGTATCCAGAATATAAACATTTCAATTTATTCCTAAGTAACATTTGTTTGCATTCAATCCTAAATTCATCTAAATTACAAAAAAGTTAATGATCCCAAATTTGACTTTCCCAACTTGTGAATTGATCGATTGTTTTTGTCTAGAATGACATTCTGTATTTCTGCACCTGTTCAGGGCGCTAACTGTCACAGTAAACTACTGTAGTTTGACGACTCCTTTAACAATGAATCAGTCTTTTACAACTACGTCTTTAACTGTGAATAAATAGTCAAATGTTCAAATGAAAGTCTGCTTTACTCACATTTGTCTGATGTTGATGTAACTTCAAACACAAAGAGGAAAATTCCACTCAACATGTCAGAAACTATGCATAAAAAGTTAGATTATTTATCTAACAGTGCTTCATGGTAATAAATCTGGTAATAACTCACATTTACATACGTTAGAACGCTGAGCAGCAGCGCTAAATATCAGGCTCGTACCCATGAAACATTTGACCAATGTTTTCTGCTGATGTCAAACACATTTTCTACTCTTTTGTTTGATCTTTCATGCAACTTAGAATCTTATCTCATCCCACAAATGCTGCACAACTCCCAAATTTATGTTTCTTATAAATGTGTGGCAGTTTGAATATCAAACACGTCTCTCCTTATTTTTCAAAATATATTTTCTTTCCAGAATCTAGATATGCAAAATCCACTTTTTAATGGTTTTGTTATTAATATTTGTCCCCATATCCTGTGTATGAGGCGGCAGAAGTGAAGAATGTCACTTGCTTGCTCCAGTTCTTACTGACTGTGTTCATACAGGCGAATCAGAGATTTCCCCCTTCATGACATCATGTGGAGGAATAAGCACTCCCCCTGGTAGTGGATACTCACTTTGAGCCTCTCACAGGTAGTTAGGAACTTAGAAAGACATCAGTCACACTTTATCAGACTTGAAACACACTCATCTTTCACCATATTCACTCCTGGAGGATTTTACCCCCAAAGCTTTTTGTAGCTGCAGGCAACGATAAAACAAGATGTGCTGTGTTGTCCTGCACTCCTGCTCTTGTATCTTAACAACATCCAACATATTTGATCCCTCTCTGAGATCTTTTTTTTAAAAACGACTCCTCAAATCTCCTCCTGGGTCAAATGTTCCCTCAGCAATACCCCTCGTTCCTCTGAGCCTCTTTCCAAACCAAAAAAAAAGGAATCTTTTCCCCGTTTATGTTGGCTTCCTCTGTCTCTCAGCTCTGCTCCAGTCCTTTGGAAAATGGGAGCAGATTAGTGAAACATGCTAATGCTGAAGGACTTTTGGACCTGTTTCATCTCCGGAGATAAATCCTGAAATCCAGAAGTAAAGGAGCAGGAAAGTGTCTTCTTGTCACTATGAGTTGCTGTAATATGATATATCATTATATTCCAGATTGACGATTGTCTCTGTTCACTATCTGCAGTAATTAAAGAAAAGATTTTGGTTTTCATGAACAAAACTCGCATTATAATGATATATATTTGACACAGATGTGTTCACTATTGCATCTTTATGGTCTAATTCACTTTTCTTTTTTGTTCTAATCCACACAAAACAATCAAATCTTCATTTTAACTGATGATCTTATCCATAAGGACATAAATCACGTTTTCTTCCCAGAGCTACCGTTAAAACTTTGTTTAACCATCTCTCTCCATCCTGTAGTTTTCATCTGTAATGGTAATTCTTTTTTCTTCCTTTCTTCTCACCTCTCTTGTTATTTTTGACTCTTTATTTGGTTTTACTCAGACATGCGTGTCAAAGGCTCCTGCTGCCATCCAGGGCTCAATTTATCCACCTCATACAACATCACCTGACATTTTCCATCCCGCTGCAGCCAAGCATCCCTTCTCCCCTTACCCCGTCCATGTCAAGCCACATTCAAATGGAATAAGAAAAAAACATTGATGTAGGAAACGTGACAGCTGTTTGAGGTTGAATCAACATTTAAACCTTCACTGAGGAAAGTTCGCCTTTTTTTTTTTTTTTTTTTTTTTTACAATATCAGGATTTTCAAAGTGATTTCCATCCCATGTTGTTAGATTCACACATGACCTTTTGAGTTAACAACCTCTGGACTTTTGGTGTATAGGCGTCTCAAAAAATCTGTAATCACCATTCTTGTGTAAGACGCTGCGCATTCTAATGTGAGTGCACCGTTGTTATGGTACTTGGGGTCTTGACAAAGGTCAGCGCCACAGTGCTCTTTAACGCACGGGCCGTCTGAAAGCATTTCTGCCAAACCAGAGGTAGAAGTAATGAGATGAGAGGTCATGTGGAAGAAGAGTTCAAAGCACAATTTATTGTGAAAAAGGCTGAGGGGTTCATTAAAGAGTAAAACTTCATATGTAAAGTTATGCAAGCAGGAAGAGAGAAAAGAAATTAGAGGGCAACGGCAGAACAACAACAAAATGGAAAAGTCTGCTGACTTTTTCAGCCTTCAAACCTCCTTACCGCTCGCTTCCTATTTGTGTTGACTAAACCATTTGCAGTATCGGAAGAAGCCACACAATTACAGTCTCTAGTGTTGTGCTTAAAGGCCAGAGACATTTGTCAAGATAAACTATGGACTTGTAAAGCAGGAAAAGGCCACACAAAGGCTCTCATCATTTATCCCCTGCTATTACTGAAGTCATTAAAGCTTTACTGAGTGAATCGTTTACTGTAGAATCCTCTCCTGCTCTCATGCGGGCTTAAAATGGATGTGCTGCTTCAGTGTCTTTTCTCAACTTAACAAACTGTGACCATCCCTGCTGTAGGTGCACTGTCCCAGAGCCAGATCCATCCACTGCTGGGCTCGCTGTCTGTGCCCGGCCGGCCCCTCCAGCCGCAGACTCACGCCCAGCTGGAGCACTTCCTCCCACTCAGGGTCAACGGCTCCTCGCCGCTCAGCCTCTTCCCCAATTTCAACACGGTAAGATGCCGCCCCGGATTTCTCATGTCGGACACACACAGCTTGCATGCAGATCTGTGCACTGATCAGCCGTAACATTATGACCGTGTCACGGTCACCAGGATGCAGAACTCCTTCAGAGGCGGTTTGAGTTTAAGGTGTCGACTTCGCCTCCGAATTAAGAAGCCTTCACTCCAATCAGGCATCTGTGTGAGATGTGTTGGACAGGGGAGTCCGTCTCATGGACGTCCCACCTTGAAACTTTCAGGACTGTCAGTAACATTCACTCTCATCTAGAGTCAGTTTTTCCTGAAGGCAGAAGCAGAGAAGAGAGGAAGAGGTGAATTTACACCAGCGAATCCAAAGGATTTGAAAAGCCTAATCAATTAACTTTTATTTGTGGTAGATTCTATTTTGACTGAAAACCTCAGATTATTTGTCAGATAAAATAAACCTTAGTTCCTAAGATGTGCTGCTAAGATCTTTATGACAGATTTCACAAAGGTCTAGTCGAGGCGATGCCTGGTGGCTGTGATATTATGCCTCATTTGTGTTTATAGGTGTAAAATGTTTTAATGCAAAAACAATGACATGGTGAGCTTTACATGGCACATTCAAGTTACACTAATATCTGATCTCGGTGTGATGTTTTTATCAAGTTCTCACTTGAAATGTGTTCAAACTATTTCTAGTTTGCATGCTAAGCTATAGCTCAGCAATGTTTTCACTTTTGTAAGTTAACTCACATAAACTGATATATCCTGAAATCTTCCGACATTCTAAAGGTGGTTGACAAACTTAACGGCTCATTATATGTAACTTCACACTCAATCAGTGTTGCAACAGTTTCTGCTCGTATTGCTTTTTATTGCATACACAGAGATTCACACACTCACATTCAGACATTCATGCAATTTTGAGTGATTAAGTTCAAACGCATGTTTTTGGTGTACAAAGAGAACGTACACAGGGAGAACATAGAAACTCCCCGCAGAAATGCCCCACCCTGGAACCCAACCGGGGGCTTTCATTTACTATGAGGTACAAGTGCTGACCGCTGTGCTGCTTTTGGTGGAGAGCAATTAGAAAGAGCTATATCCTCGTCAAGCATGTCAGACATAACTTGCAATCACGGCTTTGTTTTGAGTGAAATCTGAACTGCATGGACGCGACGGGAAACTATAAATACTCCCTTCGAGCTCGGTATTGGCAGGTACTACATGTCTAATTGCTTGGATTAGACGCACACGTATGTTTGAGACCTCCTAAATATAACATTTCTGTCAGACATGCCCAGACCCTACGACATGTTTGGTCGAGCTTTAAATAATCAAGCGACAGACGCTCATAATGTGCATTCAGCTTCAACCCGTCATGATGAACGTCCAAGGAAATTGCTAATGCATGTGGGAGGTGGTGAAAATATCCCCGTCTGACACCTAATACTAAAAATACAACTTGAATAGAGCAGCTGTGCCTTCGGGATTTTTAAAAAAAAATGAGCAGGGCTGATCGAAATGGCTGTTTAAAAAGTGTGGCTGTAATTTTCTCATCACAACTTCCAGTTTTTATCGTCATTCATTTGTTCAAAAATAGCAAATCATAAATGTCAAAGGGGAGCTTTATCATTTAAATACATATTTGACATAAGACAGAGCCGTGATTAATTAAGCCTCTAAGCAAGGTTTTCTTTTTTCTTTTTTTCTTTTTTTTGTATTTAATCCAAAAAAATAGAAAAGACAAATGCTCCATCTCTGGTGGAATTAGTGAGAATAATTATTTTTGTGTCTCGGCAGATTCGGGTCTTTTTTCATCATGAAATATAAAAAGAAGCTCAAACGAGAGCAGCACTGCGGTTAATGGAAACGAGCTCGAATGAATTAATAAGACCTCTGAGCTTTAGGATTGGTTAAACCAAGAGTTTGACCGTTCATACCAATGCAAAGACACGTTTTTAAATGTAAATTGACAGCGTATGAGTACACATTTGCATGTCTGACTTTTACTGAACAATGTTGTCACAGCCCGACACTTCTCAATAAAAACACATGATATTACAACATTATGTGGTTTTTTTCCCATGACGCCTCCTGCTGTAACATACAGTTGAATGTCATAAGGAAATTGCAGTTACCTTTATTGAACTACTTCAGTTGACATCTCTGTCCGTGTCCAGATTAGAAGGTCATATTGTGGGTTGGATTAGATCCTCTGGCGGGCTCGTCTTAAGAATTTAGTTTTTTCAGTCACGCTATAACAGTTTCAGTCATTTTTCTTTTAGAGTTTAATATTAAAGACCACCTGCTTAAAATTGTGTCGCTTTGCAGACACCCAGTTGTCTCGGCATCATAATTGGACCCCTTGCCACAGATACCGCCACTTGACCATATGTTTTGTGCTTTTAGTGCATCAACTCCAGGTAGAAAATGTTCACACGTGTTTGTTTCCCCTTGCAGATGGACCCGGTGCAGAAAGCTGTGATCAACCACACGTTCGGCGTTGCTCCGCCTAAAAAGAAGCCCATCATCTCCTGCAACATCTGCCACCTGCGCTTCAACTCCACCGTAAGTCAGACTTTAGTCGCTGCGGGAGTCGTTTTTAGTTTTTATCTGGTAGACGAGATAAGAAAAGAGCAAAACGACAGGACTGACTTTATCTTTAATTCTCTGCAGGAAGGAGGGAAGCCACCTTTGACCACATCCTTTTTGTTTACTGCAAAATTCAATCATTAGCTTCAGTAAACCACATCAATCTGTGATGTAATTTTATATAATAAAATGAAAGGTTTTTATTTAACATTATCTTTTTTTACCGGCAGTAAAACCTTCTGACCCCCTGTGATGTGAGTTTAAATCAAGTTATTCCCAGAAAACTCTTATCCAAAGGTCATCTTTTGACTGTTTCTGTAGCGTGGCGTCCACGTGGTTGCAGCTAATGTAATATTTTTGCCCCTTGTGGTTGAAAACAATCTTGAAAAAAGGCAATTCCTCTTATCATTCCCGCCGGTATATTTTTGGCACATCCATTTCTAACCACTGGCTTCTTGGAAGGAAACCAGTCCGCTAGTTCTGTAGCTTATTTTTCTGCTTATCATCACACCTGCCTATTCATATTCATTTGAGTCCCTTTGCAATAGACTTCATTTCTCTATATTTGCATTTATATTGTGAAGGGGGGAAAGCTAGCAGAATGACAATGATTCTGCCTTTTGGTGAACTTTATAACTCGTGCGAGGAGAAGGCCACTGGTGCGGGCTCGCCATACGACCTGTCGCCCATTTCTTTTTTCCTCTTTCTGCTCTCTGTGTGGACAGTGATGGTATCAGGAGTCTGTTTTCTAACAGGCTCTCTCCTCCACCTCCTCCACCTCCTCCTCCCTCTGTCACCTGCAGCTGAGCTGAGAGTGCTGCTTGACCCGGGAGTTGGATGCCAGGTTGCAGGCAGGTACCAGGGGAAGCTGGAAAATTTCACCTCACCCAAAAAAACAAAGCAAAAAAAAAGACCTGTGTAAAGGAATAGTTTGGCTTGATGGACGTCTCCTTGGATTTTATATTCACTGGCTGTGTAGTCAATACTTGAAGTGCAGTAGGATTCATTTTAACAGTCTTCCACCTTTGTTCTTCATATTTAACATACAGCTTCACCATGTTTTTACCAACAAGTGTAACCGATATTCATTGGTAATGAAAAGAAATCCATCATGACAAGTAATACATGTGAAGGTTTATGAGATTTTACTAGAAAACCTCGTAGAGCCACTTGCAATCGATATAAACAATAAAAACATTAGATTTACATTGGTGATCCACTGCGAACTGTTGAGGAAGGAACACTAACAGCAGATAGATGTTTCTTTTTGAACCTTTTATGTACGCTCGCTATTTCATGTTGAAAGTCGAATTAATTTAGAAAGTGCTGCGTTGACTGAGCATCCTGAACTAAGTATTTCTGGATGGAGACAAAGATGGATGACTGTTAAAACTTCCACCTTCACTGCTACATGACTAATGTGTATATGAAGACGGGACAGATTACAAAAGTGCCAAATTACTCCTTTAGGGTCACAAAACTGAAAGATCGAAGCATGACAGATTCATGTCTGACGGATCACACATGAAATTCTGCTCCCGCTGCCCCTTTTGTGGACAGTTGTTGCTTGTTGTGTATGAAGAGTTTGAGCCTCTGCGATGCGACGATGCATAAAGCAGATTGAGTGGAGGTCTGAAGTGGTCCTCACAGTCTCCTCCAGGAAGATCTGTGCTCTGCCATCCAGGGTCTGGTGTTCTTTAGAAGGTGAAGCTCAGTGGACTCATACTACACTGGCTTGCCAGATAGTATGCAGATGGGAGCGGAGTGACTCACTTTCACGCTGAATGGTTGGTGTGCGCTGACATTCAACGCAGCCAAAGGGCTTTTATACCCTTTGCTCGGCTCCGTATTCCCAACCACGCACTTCGACCTGTGGCGGTGCCCTTTCTGTTTGTGTATCTTTCCTGAGCTTTATGCAAAGTGTTATATGACCTCTACCTCACCACTCAGTGCGCACGGCCACCGGAAGACGACCTCGCCACACAATGAGTCTGAATGCGCTGTGAAGTGTATGTGTGTGTTCGGAAAATAGCGTAGATAATTTGAGCAGTGACAAATTATCTAACAGCCTCTTTGTGAAGCCAGATACTCAAAATTCTAATCTTAAGAAGTGCACTTGTGTCTTTCACACTCAGAAAGTCACCACGGCTGCAAAAAACATGTTCTCTTAAAAGGATAAGAGCGGTTATATGTGATATATTTTTCCTACGTCTAAAAAACACAGCGAACAAACTAGAATCAACACTGGTAACTCCAAATCTGGCCGAGAGAACTCATTTTCAAGACAATTCAACAGACTGATGATTTAATATATTCCCATATATTGTTTGAATTGCTATTTGTACCTAAAGTTTCAAAGACAAGAATTTATTAGGGACTATTTTCACCCGTGTAATAATACATATTTGGAGTTCTTAGAATTTAGCAGCAGCATAGTTTATGTGGAACTGATTAGAAATACATTTCTGTGCCAATTTGTATTCAAATAAAGAAACATGCTGTGTTACAAATGGTCTAGTACTTCAGCCAGTATTATATTGGTCTCGGCTGCCTGTGATTGAACTGTGGTTTTTTTTTTCTTAGCTGGATCTAAATCACAACTTTCAACTGATTTCTGCAGTCTGCGTGAGAAAATACAGATCCAGATTAGTCATGAAGATCTCATTGGGAAAATGTTAAGTGAATATAATACATAAAAAACTCATAACATTCTGTGTATGTAAGAGGAAAAATATTCAATAAGTTGGTGTTCTTTCTTGCTGTTTGCTCCCTCAAGCCAAGGATTGCATTACAACTGTGTAGATCTCATGTGTTGTACAAAAGTATTAATATGGGAATGAATCACCAATTAAGTACGATCTGCTTCAGTTGTTTTGTCTCGCTGTTGGTGCACATGGAGCTGCTGGAAGCTGATTTCCCGCCGTAGAATTTGTCTTGCTTTATCTGCAGGCGTCCAGAGCCATTTTTGGGATCCCGTTTCTGCATGCGTCTGTTGTCCCGCTGCCACAAAGCTTCTCTAACAGAGGAAGACACTGAGGTCATTTTGTGTCCCGGCATAACAGACACGGGCCATTTTGTGTCAGAACGAATCAGTGGAAAGACGAGCCAGTGAGCTCAGAGGATGGTCATGACGTGCCATAAGTCCAACTGAAGCTCATTTGTGCACCGCCATGACAGTGATTGTTATCAAAATGGTGATGCGACTCTTCCTGCGAGTCAAATGCATAATTTCTCCCCGAACTCCACGGAGGCATGTGAGACCAAAGCAATGAAACAGACGGAAAGATTACAGTTTACTGCTTTCATGCTGTCCTTCACTAATGGAATCAGTCGTTCTGTGCATATGCCGTGTGCTTATTTTACCCTCTGCTTGTTCTGCTCTTGTGTGTGTATTCATATGTGTATGGATGTGGACGTGACGGCCAGACCCAGGCAGAGGCCCACTACAAAGGTCACAAGCATGCTCGCAAGCTGAAAGCCCTGGAGACGCAGAGGAATCGGCAGAAAAATGGACAGAGTCACTCCACGGCGGGGAAAGACAGAGAGAGGGGGGTGATGGGAGGAGCTGCAGTGCCGACAGAATCTCAGTCAAAAGACAAAACAGGTATAAAATATTCCTCTTTTTCTTTTTCTTTTTCTTTTTTAAGGGAGCATTCCTGCCACCCTCTGAGTAATCAGTTGTAATTGAGGAGACGTAAGCGTTGAGGCTTGGTAGCTGTCACTCAACTGGTTAATTACCAGCTATTACCTGTCCTGCTATCATTGGCCCTGTCAGATCGGTAATTACTCCCATCAAGCTAAAGCATTCGCTAAGACGAGGAGCGTTGAAGCACTTGAAAAGAGACGCCATCTGAAGAGGGACGTGGTGGCGTTACGCCACTTGATACCCAACAGAAACATTTCCTTGTTCTTTATATGAAATGATGTGCTGATGGTGGACACGCTGGAAGCTGCAGAGGATTAGATGTCAGCAGTTACAAATGCCAGTAAAAAGCACTGCGTTTATATCGGCTGCATATATATTGATGACGATATCAGTCGGAGTGGATTTTGAATATTGTTGCGAAGTGTCTTTATGCTTTTTTATTTCTGAGTTGAAATTAAATTCGGTATTGAAGAACAGATCTGAGTTACCAAAGATGTAAGTCAGACGCAACTTTTACCCCAAAATGTTATTTAAACTAAAAAGAACCGGTGGCCTTTAGTTCATCCTCAATCTCTAAGTAGCTTTTTTAACCCGTCTCTTCAAAGATATATTTCCTAAAAGTCTATTTTCTTCTCATCAGCCTCTCCCTGAACCACAGAGCCCTGAAAACACAGTATCAATTTCTTGTAATTTGACACCAGACTCATTACTAATCGACCTGCTTCTGCACCCCCGGACAAATATGAGTGCACGTATCAATCTCTGGTTTGAACATTCTTCTTGCAGGGGGGGGTCTTTATAATGCAGACAACTACAGTATTTAACATTAGCCATATGAAGAATACGTGTGGGGAAAAATACATTAAGACTTTTTTCACCTGTGAAATAAAGAATAGAGAAAATGCTCCAAAATACAACGACATGGATGTACCTGATATTTACTAGTGTTAAAAACTATTTTATTCTTAATGTTACGACTATTTGTTCTTCAGCTGCATCACCATCAGAAAGGCCCGGTGAGAGTAATGACTTGGTTATTTTATCGCCTTTCAGGCATCAGTCATTCAGCTTCTCCCTCAAATTGTCACTATCTTCCCGTCCATTCTCTGTCTGCTTTTCTTTCTTTTTTTTACTATTGATCTTCTCCCTCCCATTTTCTTCCAGAACCTATCAATTTCCCTCTGACCACATAATCATAAGCTTGTTACAATCAGTGGTTGCCATGGTGGTTGATTGATGGTGACGGACGGAGCTCCAGCAGAGAGAGTGAACAAATGACAGCGAGGCCCAGAGACACAAAATGAGTGAAATGGCATAAAACGAGGGGGAAATGCGGGAAAAAAAGGTTATATGGAAGAAGAAGAATAAAAAAAGAACTTGACCGAGTCACTTGTTTGTGATGATTCTGGATAGTCAAAGACAAGACTTCAATTATTGTAATGTTATTCTGAATTATATAATTCAGCCCCAGTCCAAGTTTACATAATATATGACTATGTCTTAAAATTTGATTTTTTTTTTTTGGCGCAATCAAAATAATAAATGCAAATTCCAAGTGTTGCTTGTATTTTTAAGCCACAAATATTTCATCAGCTGCCTTCACTGTTTGCCGCTTAATTCACTTTCTAAGCTTGTTGTTTATCGTTAGGACATGCGGCCTCATGACATTCCTACACTGTCACTGTTTTCAGATTACTTTATTCTACAACAACCTGCTTTAGAATTAAACAGAAAGGATTGCGAACACTGCAATATTCCTCCGGATAAATGGATTTCAATTATTCAACCTTGTTGTAATGAATCCGTCTCAAAGTATTGCATCAGTCACTACCGAAGTTCTCCAGTGGGGGGGTCTTTTAAGCATGGAGTGTTTTACCATCGTTTGTGTTCAATCAGTCTTCTGACCTTAAGTGATTTCTGCACTTCTTTTTTTTTTTTAATGTGACTTTTGTTTACTCACTTGTCCGTCAGGCCCGAGCATCTCGTCCCTACCTGCACAGCAGCAAACTAAAAACAGCCAAGGGAGCTCACAGGAACCCAGCCCCCCCTCCAGGACGTCACCCGTGGACTCCTCCTCGCTCCCATCTACTCACCCGTCCCCACAGGTCTCCCCTGGCTGTCAGCTCGCTGATGTACCTTCAAAAGATCCACCTGCGGAGGGATGCGCCCAGACCACAGGTCTACCCCCGAACTCTGATCCTCAGGGAGGATCCACAGGAGGCGAGGAGGAGACCGTGCAGGGTGACGAGGCCAAAAGCAACAAAAAACATCTTCACTGTCCTACATGCAAAGTGACCGTCAACTCCAGCTCCCAGCTGGAGGCTCATTGTAGTGGTAAGTACGTTATTAGAGCCCTCAGCCTGTCATTACTTCCATACGTTTTGTTGAAATTGATCAGACTTTGATTCGCTCGTCGCCTCTGATTGATCCAGGCTCCAAGCACAAGCAGATGCTGGATGGGCAGAACAGCAGCCAATCACAACGCAGGGTCAGGATGACATCGTCGCCCAGGTCAACCTGTCGAATGAAGCAGCGAATGGGAAGCAAGCCCAGGGCGGTTGTGGGCGTGGCCGGCCAGCCCTTTCACTGTGAACTGTGTCAGGTGTCCGTCAACTCGGAGACTCAGCTGAAGCAGGTGCTCGTCCGGTTATTGTGTTCGGCTCATTTTACTCCGACACTGATCACGTTCCTAACCTTCATATTTCACAAGCTAGTTTCCTCAACGTGTTGGCTCTTTGTAAGTCAGCGCTTCGTCACTGAACAACCCCCCCCCCCCCCCCCCCCCCCCCCCCACCCCCCACCCCCCTGTTCTCTTTTAGCACATGAACAGCAGGAGACACAAAGAGCGCCTGGCTGGGAAGCCTGTCAAGGCGAAGTTCGCCCCCTATAATAAACTACAGCCCAGTGCAGTCTTAGCGGTGAGAATTTGTCACACCCACACGGCACTAACAGCACACTGTCCCTCGCACCCGTCAACATATTCACAGGCTGATGGCTGCAGGGAGGCTGATGCAACTCTGAAATGCTTTTATTTCCTATTTGAAAACTGAGCTGCTTTCAATAACAGGTGTTTTTAAGGCCTTGGAACGAAGCGTATCTGAGACTCTTACCTTAAATTTCCAATGTAGATAAAAAATTCATATGTTTTCTATTTAAGGAAATAAGTAATGGAGTCATAGTAAATGCATATCAATTGGTATACATATTTTATAAGCTACTAGGAATGAAATCCAAGTTTTAGTTCTCTAAAAGTTACTTAAAAGTTATCGATTTTGCTATGCTATTGGCAAAGCAGTGCAGGTAGGTCAGTCCAATGCTTTAATAAAGACTGACACAGCTGAGTACTTTTTGTTGAATATTCATAAAATGTAATATCTTGTCTTTGATAATTCACCTACAAATTAGGTGCTAACCACTGTAGTATATCTGAATAATGAGTTTCTTCTCTACCTTATCTGTGGTAAACTGAATGTCACTAACAGTCTTTTGAAATTGAATTTACATTTCTTTTACTATTTTCCGTGATTTTGTGTAATTTTATTTATAATGGATTCTATTTGCAGGAAACATATGATCAATATAGTCTTTGAGTTTTATTCCAAGTGTCAAATGGTAAATGGATTTCACTTATATAGCACTTTTCAAATGCTTGAACAGTCCCAAAGCACTTCACACCATTAGTCACGTTCACACATTCACGCACCAATGGAGGCAGATAAAACGAGTGAAGTCTTAAATTATCTTCACGTAAAGCCTCGTTTTCAATCTGGGGTTAAAAAAAATTTAAAACAAAGTTTGGAAATCCATGGTGGAGGGATACAATACTTCCTTATCTGCCTGGTTGATAAAACCTTTTTCGTGTTTATTATATTGTCACCTCAAAGAGGATGAAACATTTAAAAAGTTTTACAAAGCATTTTATGAATGAGGATTTAGTTGTAGTCTCAGTTTTCCAGCCAAATTTGTCTTTTTTTAATCGTTATTTTATTGTCTGTGTGTGTTTGTTTGCTGGTTGATTCATTTAATATTTTAGTTTCTTTTTTCCCTTTTATTAAAGTTTATGTTTACATTACTGAAAAAACCTGAATACGTTTGGCCTTTTTCAGCTTATTGCCATTGTGATGTGGGCATTTAACTGTGTTTTCCGTTTGATTTCAGACCAAGCTGGCTTTGCATAAGCACCTGGCTAAAGCCCTGCCGGCAGGGTTCCTGACCAGCCCCCTCAGTCCAGCCGCATTGTGCACCCTGGCGTCCGGGCCCCTGGGTCTCCGACTGCCTCCAGGTCCCACAGCCATCATCCAGGGTCCCCTGATCAGCCCCACACTCTTCAGGCCTGCTCCTGGACCTCTGAGAGCCACACACACTCCCATCATATTCTCTCCTTACTAACAAATGCCATGAGGCTGGAAGGCCCACAGCGACAAAGACCTGACCTCTGCAAAGCTGGACTTTGAGCCGGGCCAGCTGAGGACAAATCGCAGCACTGATGAGTGACGTCGGGTCACTATGTAGTGACCGTTGAGAGCAGCATAGCAGCGCGTCAGGTTTGGCAGGTCATAAGAAGAACGGTTTGCGCGATCCCCTGGTGTGGATTGAGATTTCAGCTCGGACTGACCACAGTCTCACCTATTAGAGCTGGAAGGACCGTCGTTCAGCTGCTTCCTCTCAGAGAACTGTTGAGTGCATGTTCCCCCGGGGTCTGGACCCCTCAGGAAGCCATAACGACAAGCATCATCTCCATTTATTTATAAGTCAGTGATAAACTATTACGCATTAGGGTGTTTCAACGTTGCTAAGTGTTTGTTGAAAAGATTCTTTTGATTTTGAGAGCTTTCTATATGTATTCTTGAAGAGCAAGAAAAATATGTCTGCCTTGTTATAGATTTTAGAGCCAAATCTAAAATACATTTTAAAAAAAACATCCTGATTGTGCGAATCTCAAATGAAATTGAGTGAGAAACAGTCTTTACTTTAAAAAAAACAACTAAATCTGTCACTTTGCATTGCTGAGATTTATGTACCCGACCAAGTTCAAACTTTACAGCCATGATGTGGACGTCTGTTCTCTGTAATTTATTTAGATAAAGATTATACTTTTGTTGCTGAAACCGTTTCCCCGTCTGTCTTTCCTGCTCTCTGGACAATCAGGTGACAATCAACCGCAGGAGTGAAAATTCACTACCAGGAAATACGCAGTATTTCTACTTCATACAAGGAGATGAGACTTACTTTGACAAGAGATATTCCATTTCATTTCAGTCCCTTTTATTCACCGTAGGATTGATAGTGAGTAAATGTGCATTAAATGAATGGTCTATATCACAGTATAATGTCGTTGTATGCAGATGTAAATGTGTACGAATCAACTTATAAACAACTTTAACTTATTTTACGAGCCTCCCTGAATGAGAGGATGCACAAAAGATAAATAACAAAGAGAACAATGAACTGAGGATTCAGATGAGTTTAAAATGCTCATAAGATATAAGATAAGATATCCCTTTATTTATCTCACATGTGGAGAAATTTGCAGTGGTACAACAGGATAGTAAAGAGAAAGAAGCATGCATGCAGTACGTGGTTCGCACTGTGGTGTTGTAGTCCTGCCTCATGGTGAGAAGGTCGCTGGTTCAACTCTTGAACCAGCTTGGAGCTTGGAGGGAGTTTGCATGTTCTTCCTTTGCATGCCAGAGTTTTCTCTGGATGCTCCACGTCTCGTCCCACAGTCCAAAAACATGCTTTTGATTCTGATCGGCGATTTTAAACTGCCCATAGTTGTGATTCTGAGCGTGTGATTGCTTTTCTGTGTGTTTCCTCATCTGTCCACTGTGTCCCCGGATGTATGAATGAGTACAGTACATTAACAAAACTCTTAACTACCAACATATCTGTAGACAAGATAATATCGTGTTGTGTTTTCAACCATTTATCAGATGTTTGTCTGGTGCTTATAGAAGGGAAATGAGATGAACATGTACCAATGAATAAAGTGTTTCCAGCAGCTGGTGCTGTTTGTGCAATATTACAAAAGAGAAAACAGATGGAAGTGTGCAATTCAACATCGAAAGGCTTTATCCTCAAGTTTCCAAATGAGACCGTCCTTCACATAATTAAAACTGTTATTTTTATAGAGTGTATTAAGAAACTACTTTCCTCTGTTGTAGAAATCTCCCTCCCACACGGCTGTGCTGAATCACCCTGAGCAATATGTATTTCTGAAGTGTCACCTGGTAAAGTTAATGACAAGTGTAACTGTGCATCGATTGCAATAATGTAAATTATGTGGTGAAGATGTGAATACGGTGATGATGCATATGAACTTATAAATAGTCCTGGTTTTTCCATCGGTGTGGTTGTTTTTTTTCTTCACATCCACGAGTACATGAATCACTGCTTAATGTGCAGAACTGTAAATACTAGAGTTTGTTTGACACAAGCCTGCAGTCACTGACAGTTTACATAAATATAGTGGCGACATTTCTCACCACAAGCAAAGAAAATGTATATTTAAACTGTGTTTATTACATTCAAAGTTTCCCTGTAGAAAATGTACTTGTATGTGGCGTTGATCTCTTAACTCCTAAACGCTAAACCTCCATAAAAATGGTGAGAACAGACATATCTTGTGTTTTTAAGCCAAATAATTGGCACCAATCACTGCAGATTTGTAATACTTTATAATACTTTTCTGCCCTCTTGTGGCAGAATAAACAGCCAAAGAGGTTTAATCGAGTTCTGTATTTAATAATGTAAGACGGTCACTATTACCTTTATATTTCTCTAACAAAGGGCTATGTATAAATAATACAACTTCTTATTCTAACATTAATTGAATAATTTCAATTAATTTCATTGTTGATATACAACCCGAAAAACCCTGAGAATTAAATGGTTGTGGAGTATGCAATATATAAGTACAAACACAATCCAAAACGATATTTTAAAATTTCATTTTGTTCATAATACAACATGGACAACACCTGAGATGTTTATAGTACGAGAATAAAAGTATAAAAACTCTTAACATACCTCCTCAAAGTTAGGACAAGCTTTTGCCTTGAATTCCAGCTCCACGGCAGTTTCAACACGTGATGTTTCAAATGTTTGGGGGTTTTTTTGGGGAGAAAATGTCTGGACTGCAGACTGACCAGAACAGCACCCAGGATCTTGTACTGTCAGCTGACAGATCATTTTTTAACCACTTATCCCGTGATCTGTCTCCATTTTTTTCCTAGATGTGTTTTAAGATGCTTCAAAAGATGTCTGTAAAGTTTAAATGTTATTGAAATAGTAAAATGTTCTTATGCGTATACGTTAGAAATAAATCAAATACGTATGAAGATTGGCCCACCATTGCATTTTTACATTTTTTTTTTACATTTTGCACATTATCCCAACATCTTTCTCGTTAATTCTTGTAAATTTGTATTTTTTCATCTCGTGTTTTTTTCCAGGCACAATTACTTTGTCAAAGAAAACTGAGATAATGTCAGAATCCCGAGATGATCATATATTTAATAAGTAAAAAAAAAAGTTAATTTCATCATTAAACGTTTCTCATTATATTAGTTCAATCATTTCAGAAAAAAACATATTTCTGACATAAATGCCTCACCTTTCAGTCAACTAATTAAAAAAGTGAAAGGTCAGGAACACAAGTTTAAGGTTCTACCATTTAATTCAACTCAGTTTAATTCATTTATTTTTTCGATATTTGCATTTTGTAAAAATCAAAAGAAATAAAATGCAGATCCTAATAAGGGAAAAGGTCCTCTTCTTTTGACCTGATTGAATAATCTTATAGATGCCTCCTTCCTGGAAGAATTGGATTATTTATCAAGGTTATTTCTTTGTCTTCATAGAGTTGGAAATATAGCTGTATTTAGAGGGAAAAGTAGAACCATTTGTATTTAATGTTTCTTGTAATGCAAAATAAAATTCTTGCGTGGCCTTAATACTCCACTCATCCACGTGGGTCGTAGTTATATAAAATATATGTCATGTTGTTATTTATTGTTTATTTAATGTCGTGTCCCACTTCTGTTGACCTACAAAAAAATAAAAAAATAAAATCTCCCGGAAGTGACGTAATCTCGCGGTCGTCCTTTCCAGAAAAAAATGGCAGCTGTTGACATCGACGTGCCGGTGGAAACAGAGCCCCAGATCTACAACCAGGAGGACATGGAGCGGTAAGCATGTCAATGTCTTGTGTGTTGTCTGTGCCGAGCCCGTAACGTGAGTTTTGATGTGAGTGAATCCGCCCGGTGAACTGACACGGCCGGCAAACAATCCCGCGGTCACGTCCGGAGAGGAGCTAACAGGCTAGCTCTCGTTAGCGACGTCGTGTTTCCTAAATCCTAAATGTGGTTTCTTTTTAAAGCGATTAGGTTCCATCGCAATTTCAGCTGTTTGTAGTAAGAGTTAAGGTAGACACTTACACACATAACTCCTTATAAAATGGCTTCGTGGTAACATCTGCCTGCATTTTCATCAAACCGGGGGGAGACAATCCCCTCCAACACATGGTTAGCATCAGATAGCCGGAACGTGTGCGTGGAAAGCTTTTAGTGTTTCTGATGCTCTGTTCGGAATATTTTAACGCACCAACATAAACGGCAAAGTACTGGGAAATTATGGTTTTGAACACCGTCGTGTTATGTTCACATCTTTCGAGGCTTGCATGGTTCCAGTGGTGACACAGAGTTCAGGTGATTATCACAGTTTGTCACCACTGCACACACCTTAACCAGTCTCAACAAAGTCTTGGCTTTTCCGTCAATTTACAGTCATCAAATCATTAACGATGCGTTTTGTTTGGCTTTAATTCTTAGGTATTTTATCCTTAAGCACCCCCCCCCCCCCCCTTATTACGAAGTAAACAAGCTGAGTGCATATAATTAATTCAGTATTTTAACTTTCAATTTTTATCTGATTGAACAAATACCACTTTTCATTTACAAGTGCAATTCTTACAATTTTTCAAATAAGAAATCGTTGTAATTTTTTTTGTAATTATGCTTGTGTTGATGTGCCAGCCTTAAATGGAGGTTTTGTATTTGTACTTCAACAACCATTTTTAGATTCAGGGATTTGCTTGTGTTGAATGATGTACGTAACCGAGGGAAGTTAAGGGTTTATATTCTTAAGTGCTCAGAGTGTCACATGACTCAGTGGAAACTAAATATTAAAAGTCTCGACCCAACTCAGTCCGAAGTATGACTTTACCTTTTGGTCAGCAGTCAAAAACATCTGCTTTTATAGTTCTGGGATTGTGTGTTTACATTTTGTACAGTAAATAGAGGCTCAAGTAATAATCGCTTATTATTAGTATTTCAAAACTTGGTTCATCAACAAATCAGGATTAAAACAAAAGATTCAGAAGACAATACGACTTCATCAGAAAGATCAGATCAAGTACACAAGCAAACAGGATTAATCAGTGGAGACACTCATGCTTAATTTAAATGTTAATATATTTTTTTAAAGGGGTAAAACTAGTCTTTTTTTTATTAAATACAACATTAAAAAGGATCTATAAGTTTCACTTTCAGTTTTTCCTTCAAAAAGTAGGAACTCGGTCTCAGTTTAAAACCACACCCCATTTTATAGCACACGCCTTTTAAAAATCAGTTTCTGACTAAGTCTTGTTTTTACAAAGATTATACATTCATATTCTGAAATGATAACGCGACACTCAGTGGAGAACGTTTGAGATGCGGAACTCACAAAAGATTTGACTCCCCAGTGATATTGTCATGAAAGTAGAGCGTTTAAGTAGAAGCATGCAATAGTGATTTTGTTTTCTTAAACAGTTTATTGAAACCAAAGCCAACAGCAGTGGTGGGGACATACCACAACAAAAAACATCAGCGTCCTAATAAGTTGTCACGTGACCTTGAGCATCAATAACAGCTTGACAACGACGTCTCCTGCTGATCACAAGTGGACTTGTGTCTGCTGATAAATGGCATCACTCTCTTGAGGTCATTGAGGTTCTGAATGCAGATTTACGAGCGTCTATAGGAGTCTCTACAGAGTATACTATAGAGACTCAGCTGATCCCAGAGGTTTTCTTTGGGATGCAGGTCTGGAGAAAGTGCAGGGCGCTCCATCTGAGGTCCTCCAGTCTCCAGCAGACGTTCACTAATGATGTCTCCTTCATGAGAGAGAGCATTGTCATCCATGAAGATTACATGAGGACTGTTGTTCATGCATGGGCACAATGTCTGGATTCATGATGTTATTTAGGTGTATGGGCTTGTCATTGTGTCGTTCACAAATTGAAGGGTGGTTCTGTATTGACTAGACACACCTGCTCACTATAACACACCCAACAGTTTAAATACCAACTCTAATTGTCAGAGAACAACAAGTTGTCCAAAAAGTACCAAAACATTGAACAGTTGAACAGTCTAAAGTTTACAGAAAGTCGCTTGTAAAAGTTATCCTGCATTTTAGGTTCATCCTGAAATTTGACCTATAATATAGTTATATTATAATATAATTTCATATAGATTGGTATATGTCTGCTCCTCACACAGGTCACTATCTTGCTCCGATTGGACTGGTTCTTCAAACACATCCTGTAGTAGCTGCCCCCCCCCCCCCCAGTATGATCACTAAGTCACTGTTCATTGTGTGGACCTGATGTTGGATTGGCTCAGTCGTCCTCTTGCTTTATAAGCCCCTGTGTTGTTGTCCTGCAGATAACAAGAGCAAAACATTGAGAGAGAGAAGAAGCAGGAATCAACACAGTCATTGATTACAAGTGTGATTGATTATTAGTGTCTAAGACTTTTAATTTTTCACACTTAATAGATCAGTAGAGCAACAGAGAAAAAGTCCAATCATGTAGTAACTTATCACGGAGAGTTGAACCAAAATATTTGACAGTTTAAGCTCGATGCTAAATTTTATTGTCAATTAAGCAACACAGACTACATTTATACATAAATGAGTTTTAGCCCATCAGGAGCTTCTTCCTCCAATTCTTCAGTGCTGCTTCACCCTTTAAGGGTCGCCACTCCTGACGCCACTGCAGCAGGTGAATTTCACTGCTATGTTTAGTAACGGAGCTATCGGGAGTCGGGACTGTGTGTCCCTTCACTGCTGTCCCACTTCCAGGTGAAACACGCCGCAGACATTTGCTCAGGTTGCAAAGATTTCCCTCATTATTAAATCCAAATGGAGAAAATCGTAGCACTTGTGAAGCAGCACATTTTTCTCAGATCTGAGTTTATTACAAGTTTTATTCAGTGAGATAATTGACGAATAATTCAGTCCTGTACATGTCAGAGGGACTCTGGTTTCTTTTTTTTGGGGGGGGGGGGGGTTCATAACCTGTGCTGACTTTGGTTTCCGTTCATTCTCTCTGCAGTCAAGCTGAAGGCTTCAAAGAGCAAGGAAATGCATTCTACAGCCAGAAGGATTACTCTGAGGCTTTCAACTACTACACCAAGGCCATAGGTGAGAAGAGTGAAATGAGCTTTCACAATATTGGGACAAAATTCATATTATACTTTTTTTTTTTTTTTTTTTAATAAAGTCTTCTGGTTGGTGAGCGACTGATGTGACTTTCCTGTTCACCCCACTGTTGATCTCTGAATTGCGACCTTTTTCTTTTTCACCGTTAAGATGCTAGCCCTAAAAATGCCAGTTACTACGGCAACCGGGCGGCCACCCTCATGATGCTCAGCCGCTTCCGGGAAGCCCTTGAAGATTCCCAGCAGGCTGTGCGTTTGGACGACTCTTTCATGAAGGCGAGTTTGAACAGTGGGAACTCGGGTGTTGGGTGACGCTTCTACTTGGCAGGTAAAATCTATGTTTTGCTGTCCCTGCAGTAAAGTTTCCACTCTCTCCCACAGGGACATCTACGTGAAGGCAAATGCCACTTGTCTTTAGGAAACGCCATGGCGGCCAGTCGCTGCTTTCAGAAGGTTCTGGAGCTGGAGCCAAGCAACCGAGAGGCCCAGCAGGAGGTGGGAACTTCTCTTTACTCATCGTGTGAATCAAGCGTTCACATTAGATTCACTTGTATGATTGTGACATTTCAGCTTTAAAGGTTTAATGAGTTCTGTTTCGTTTTAGAACAAGAATGCAACCACCCTCTTGGAGTTTGAAAGAATGGCGGAGTTCGGCTTTGAAAAGCGGGATTTCAGAAAGGTACTTTAAAAATCAACCCCATGAGGACTCTTTTGTCTGTATTTCTGGTTTATTTCTTTCTATATTCATAAATAATCAGAGCTATAGTTTTAGTTTGTTGCTGGATTTAAGAGGTCCAGCACCTCCACAAATATTCTTCGATTAAATGAATTGAGTATCATTGCTTTCAGGCACTTGGTCAGTATTTTATAGTGAGAATCTGGTATGACTGGAAAGGCTGCATTGTTTCCATGTAAACTGCTCACAAAGAACTAAACATTTTCTCTATGGTCTGCGTGTAATCATTAGCAGGGATGCTCGATGAAAAGCGGGAGAAATCAGACATGTCTGCTGTGTGGAGAATTAGAAATTGATAAAGTCGCCGTTTGCAATGAAAGCTCAACGTCGGTCACGCGAGGAGGAGTTAAAACCCGATTCTCCTTTTGAGTTCTGGAAATCCAACCAGGCTGCTTCCCGATTCTGGTCCATGTAGCCCTCAGGTACCTCAGTGTTAGCACTGTCTCCCAAAGAGAAATGGTATAGATCAGGGGTGTCAAACAAAAGGCCCGTGGCCCAAAACCGGCCAGCAAGAGGCTCCAACCTGGCCCAGCAAACATTGTAAACGTGTCTCTCCTGTGTGACTTTATTCTGCCACACAACAGTGTAAATGTGAAGGTTTGTATGGCACTATTTTACCGTTCACATTTGGAATGAAGATTGGGCTGAACTAGAATGTGTTTGACACCCCTGGTGTAGATTTGGAAAAGTCAGAGATTCTTATTTCAAACTAATTACGGATTTGTAAGTTTTTAAATACCTTCAGTTTGCACATCGTCAACATGACTCATTGTTTCTTGCTCAAATGAGTGTGAACGAGTCTGAGCTTAGTTGTGAGTTTATTTACATGTAATATGTTTAAGTATTGTATAACCACATGGGCTCCTGTTATTGGGGAAGAAATGCTTTCATTTAGTAAAAACAAGAGTCAGTGAATCACCTGCAGCTCACAATTCAAATGTATTTATTTAGGTATGGGGACTATTTTGTGTTCTGTAAAAGTTGTGAAGTGGACTCATTATTCTTGCAATTACGAAGCATGTCATGCCTTAGTTTGTGTCAAAATATTCTGAAAATATTAAAGATTTTACATTTTTGTCTTTAAAAAAAAAAAGAAATATGGCTTACGTGCAAGTTGAATTAGTTTTCTTGTTTTGGTCTGGGGGCTGCTTCAAAACAGAAGTCCCATCACCAGGTTCAATGATTTAATTATTAAAGTGTGATTCAATGTTGTCGGTAATAAGAACGGCATCAGCAATATTTTGTTTTGAAAATATCTCGTCCGACATGGTGCATCCCCATTAATGCATCTTCTTGTGCTTCAGGTGGTGTACTGTATGGACCGGGCCTTGGCTTTGGCCTCTGCTTGCCACCGCTTCAAAATCCTGAAGGCGGAGTGTCTCGCCCTGCTGGGACGCTACCCAGAAGCCCAGTCTGTCGCCAGGTAGGCGCTCCTGTGCTTTCATATGCTCGAGGTCATTTACATCACTTTACATAGTTTTCCATGTCGGACTTGAATATTTCTTTTTTTTTAGTGACATCCTGCGAATGGATTCCACAAATGCAGACGCACTGTACGTCCGAGGGTTGTGTCTTTACTATGAGGACTGCATTGATAAGGCAGTGCAGTTTTTCGTCCAGGCGCTGCGCATGGCCCCCGACCACGAAAAGGCTCGGGTCGCCTGCAGGGTAAGTTACTGTTTTTGCATGATAGTTAACTACCAGTTAAAAGTATCCTGTTGAGCTTTTTAACACTTTTTGCGATGTAATGTCCACTACCGCTTCAAACACAATATATGCTGTCACTAATTTACAACAAGACGGTTTTAATAAAGTCTCTGTTCGATCATTAATTTTAGCCACGAAGATCATCATTTACAAATATACTACACAAAATTATATGCATAGTTTATGTATAAAATCCCCACTGCTATAGTGTATATGAACCACTCGTACCACACAAGCATTAATCACGTCTGAAAAGGAGTAGGAGGAAGCAAAGCTTATTCAACCTTGTTGTTATACACTTTCTTACATTGCTGCTTATTACAAACGCATATACATATCAACCTGTGCACATTCATACCCGGCGTGTTCACAGTGCCTGTCCAGGTCATATGTCATTCATGTAATCCTATTACATTCCAAAAAGTAATTTTTGTCTTTACTTGATAGTGCAATCACAATGTTGTTCCCTGATGCCTTTAGACAAGTGCGCACACATATGGAAGATATGTTGCATCAGCCACCTCATAAACAGAATTAAAAAACAAAAGTGTATTGCCACGGTAGAAGGATAAAACAGCAGCGCTGCTGTGAGTGGGTCTGAGTAGAGAAGAGCCCGTGTGCTGGAAGGCCGACTCTTAACAGCAGAAGCAAGATTAGAAGTTCAGTTCAGTTTTATTTGTGTCCTCATAGGTCACATGGTCTAACAGCAAAGTATAAAAACATAAATAATGCTCTTACATACATACATACATGACATGAAACATTTAAAAGTACAAAAGGAGTTTTTAAATCCCTTTTGGATTTAAAGAGATTTAAAACTCCCTACGAGCAGCACTAGCAGGTCAGAATGTCGCTTGGCCTCCTGCTGAAAGATGGAAAGTGCATTTACAGCTAAATCTATAACCTTTAAGATGTTAGATAGGAAATATTAAATCCAGTTGATGCATGATACGTGGTTTACTGAGATATTGAGAGTATATTTTATACATAGAAAGTCACTTCAGGACTAAGTTAATGTTGTAAGATAAACATGACAGGCTTTTGTTCTTTTTCTCCCTGAACTAGAATGCGAAGGCGTTAAAAGCCAAGAAAGAGGAAGGAAACCATTCATTTAAAAGCTGCAACTATAATGCAGCCTACCAGCTGTATACCGAGGCGCTGGCGATAGACCCCAACAACATCAAGACCAATGCAAAACTCTACTGCAACAGAGCCACAGCAGGAGCAAAGGTAAATGCAAACTGGATTACACGAAAGTCTGTCTCACATTAGCTCCTCCCTCTCACAAATCTCCCTTAAGAGTCACTTAGTCAACAATAACGTCTGACAATTTGCTTAAAAATAGTTTTTTTCCCCTGATGTTCAGACTCTTGCATTTTGCCTCCTTTCAATATTTCCCGTCTTGCAAACAGCTGAAGAAACTTGATCAAGCCGTTGAAGACTGTTCCAGCGCAATCAAACTCGATGACACTTACATCAAGGCCTACTTAAGAAGAGCTCAGTGGTACGTGATGCAGTCATTAGATTACACATTCCCCACTGGTGGTGTTGAGTATTGTGCAGGTTTGCTTTAGTTTTTTTTGACTCGTTTTACGACCTGCAGTTACATGGACACAGAGCAGTACGAAGAGGCTGTACGGGACTATGAAAAGGTTTACCAGACGGAAAAAACCTCGGGTGAGCCCCTGTCCTGATTCTCCTCGTCACCGATACGTCGATGAGCATGTGAGATGATGGGATGTTGTGTCTCTGTGTTGCAGATCACAAACATCTGCTGAAGACGGCACAGATGGAGCTGAAGAAGAGCAAGAGGAAAGATTACTACAAGGTGCTGGGAGTCGGCAAGAACGCCACCGAGGACGAGATCAAGAAAGCGTACCGCAAACGGGCTCTCATGCACCACCCAGGTATTCCTCCTGGATTTCATTCCGAGGCATGACGCCAGCTTTTAATTGTTGGTGAGGATTATTTCTTGGGTTTGTTGTCGACCGTTTATCTTTGTTTTGCAGACCGCCACAGTGCAGCAACCCCAGAGGTGCAAAAGGAAGAGGAAAAGAAATTCAAGGAAGTGGGCGAGGCCTTCACTGTCCTCTCTGACCCCAAGAAGAAAATGCGCTACGACAATGGGCACGACCTCGAAGACGACAACAACTATGATGGCGGAGGTAATTCATACCTTTTCATAGATTTTGTCTCCAAATGTTGTTTTTCACTCGTGAAATTATGTTGCGCCAGTTTTCCACTGAAGCTGATGATTCTGCTCTGGTCTCCACTTGATCAACTGTAGAAGTTTACCTTTGTTAAAGCCTTAAACTTTAAATTAACAAAGTTGGAAGAAGTGTACCCCAAACATCTTTATTCTGTCACTTCACTCATTTTTGCATTTTGAAGGTCTTTAATGCTCACCTGTGCTTTTCTTTGTTCAGATTTTGATGCGAACAACATCTTCAGGGCTTTCTTTGGTGGTCAAGGTGGAGGATTCACCTTTGATTCTAGTCCAGGTACCGTTTCTTTTTCTTTATCTTTTTAACGAATGTTGTCTCAGTTTAATGAAAGATTTAAGAATTGGATGTAGAAGGAGCCTTTTTCTTGACCAACTGTTTTGTTTTGTTGTTTCAGACGCTGGGCCTGGAAACTTCTTTTTCCAGTTCGGCTAAAGCGAGACGTATTTGTGGAAACGCAGCCCTGCAGAGGACGAGCCTCAGTTGGACCCACAGTCACCTTGTGATGCTCATACTCCCCGAGTGTCCAGCAAAATATCCCCACTATTCTTTCTCAAGAGGTTTTTCAATCATTGCATTCAATCCTAAATGTATTCCCCACATTGACACTCGCAAATATTGGACATGACCTGAGTAATTCAGCTTGGTTTTTTTTTTTTTTATAACACGGAATACAAACCGATCAATTCGTCAATTTTTTTCTCCTTTTTTTTTTTTTAAGTTTGGATCACCTGATCAGTTGCAAGTATCTCTTGCCATCTTTAACATTTTAATAAACGAACCTATAAATTTCTAAAGCTGTCTCAGCCTTCATAAGTACTCCAGACATGTAGGTGTGATGGTGGATTAAATGTAGAAGACGTTAGAAGGCGCACATCTTTAGGGTTCTGCTGGGACGGCATGTCTCAATAGAGGCAGAGGACAAAAGGACTGGAAATTCAGTGTCACACCCGACCTCAGGACAGCCAGTGGAGGACGACCCTGTCCGCCTACCAATTTGTGTCCAGGTTTTATTGGCCGACTTGCCAAATATTGTACCGACTTCCAGGGTTTGGTTTCTTCATCATGCTGCATTGTATAGTTGACTCGAATGTAAATCGTTAACGTCTGCGTTTTTCTTCGGTCTGCCCTCAGTCTATTTATATTTATTGTACTGTAGATCCGAAACTTGTATGCAGCTCAATGCCGGTGAGTTATTTTTTGTCTTCCTTCTTTTTTCTTTTTTTTAAGAGCTCCTTTGTAAATGTTTTCCACGTCACCCTCTTCATGTCTGCAAATATTCAAGTTTTTTTTTTTTTTTTAAGGAAATCAGGCCAAAATCTGACCACATTCACCGATTTTCTTTTGTTCAGATTGTTTGAAACGCTCGCACACGTGTCATTCAAATTAAATTGGTGCCTTATCGGACTCTGTTAAACCTCTTCCAGTCGAAGGCTGAAGAGCAAGCCACATCTTAACTGAAGAAAGGCAGCAGTTTTGCTTGTATAGCATGCTTTTATTGTTTTAAAGGTTTTTTTTTTTGTGCTATTCCTTATAATTTCCTTTTCCATGTAAAGCTAGTACACAAATTTCAGCTTTGCAAATCTTCATCCTGTCCTGCAGAGAAGACTGAAATTTTGCCTTTGTGTCGTCCGTCACGCCCGCCCGTCTTTCACCGATACTTGTCTTGCACGTTTTGTCAGTACAGTCCTTCTTTTACCGGTTCCACTCGTTTAAAGGGGTTACTGGGGGTGGGGCGAAGGCTTATGTTAATTGTTTGTCTCTGATCTCTGTATCATTTTTACGACTAACTGATTACAGTATTAACAAGACAAGCTTTTTAACCATAAAGAATTAAAGATTGTCTTTCGCTGTAAATTTGGACTTTGTTTTAATGTAATAAAGGTCTTTTGGGTGTCACTGTTTTCCCAGTGAAAATGATCAAATCTATATTTCTCCATCCGGTTTTTTGATCGTCGGCCAGAGGCCCAAAGAGTATCAGGTACACTTGTGAGCATCCTTTGGTTGGAACATGTTTATATACACTGGATACCCCAGACAGACATCTAGTACCAGTTCAGATTCCTGTCAAACTCTTTGCATCCCTTTGGTAAGAAAGACCATTCTATATCTTTATTGAGGAGTTGCTTTCTGTGGAGGTGAACCATATCTACTCAGTACCAACCTCTCACTACTGCCCAAGTGGCAGTTTCTGCTGCAGGGGCCCACAGAACCAGAATGACCAGTGTCCTGTTTCCTTGTGATGAACTTCACAGGTGGTGTCGCTTGTTTGAGCTGTGCTTGACCACGTGGGCCCCCTCACCAGCAGGCCTGGCTCCAACAGTCAGTCCTGTTCCATGGAGTACTTTTGAATGTGTTTGTCTGGGTCTTCAATACTTATTTAAAGTTAAATTGATAGAGGTTGATTGGTGGCTCTAGAATTGCTCGTGGATGTGTGTTTAATGATCTGTCCAGGCTGTGCCCTCAGTAAACCCGTAGTCAGCTGGGATCTGATCCAGACCCCCTGAATGCAACGAAGCAATCTACATGATGGATGTGTGGCCTGGATGTATGTCCTGTTCAACCTCCAGGCCATACATGATGGACGTATGGCCTGGAGGTTGAACAGGTGTCTAATGATGATTGATGGATTTCAGAAGGCATGAAGTTATTCAAGTGGAGTAGAAATACCTGAAAATGACTCCCCAGTTGTTTATCCTTTCAAAGGATCCCTTCTTAAATCGAATAGAAATACATATGATATATTCATACAATATATACAAGGCTAAGCAGTGACTGGTATTAGTATAACAGAATTAAAGTACCAAACACCATTTACAAAGAGGAGTGACAGTCTTATTGCCCCTGTGGTGCTCTCTACTGTATGTTTAGATTAAACATTTGACCCTAAAGTGTTGCTTGGAGATATTTCTTCACACAAATAATTTTAAAGTCAGAATACTGAGGTTAAGATGGATAATAAGGTTTAAGATGGGCAAATTCAATATTTAACTCAAAGTGTTGCTTTGAAATATTTCTTAACTGAAAAAATGTTGAAGTCAGAATATATATACTTCATTACAAGATGAATCTCAGAAATCATTTCACGTGAAGAAGCATAAAAGTTGTTTTTTTTGTCATAACGAGTCAACCAAGCGTTTTCTAGACTAGTGAACTTAGTATGCTATAGCGATATGCAGGCAGCAGGGGGCAGTATCAGGCACGGCTGCAGGGGTGGTTCGCATGCGCTGTTGGTCTCCCACAAGTTGTCTGAGGCTGTAACTGACGTCACCGCGTGTCCAGATTTGAGCCAATCAGACGCACGCAACAATGTGTAATCGGTCGCCAGATTATGGTGCGACAGGAGCGCAGGCGAGCCGCGGGCAGTGAGCTGGCAGCAGACAAGGCACTGCTTCGCTCTGTCATTTTCTGTCCGGGACTCGAATCTTTCTCTCCAAGAAGGTTCGACTCTGCTTGATAAAGGTAACCTCCTCCTCTTCTGTTCTTCCTGCTTTCTTTAGTTTTGCACTCCACCCGCGGGTTCGCCGTAGCGCGAGGCTTGAGCTTGAGTCCGGCGCGAGGCTACAGCAGTTACTAACTGAGTTAGCTCGTCGGCGCTGCAGGTTAGCGGCTGTGAGATGCTCCAGAAAGAAGCGACGCTCGCTGACATCAGAACCCAGTCGGGACTCTGCAGGATTTCTCAGGCTGATTCGACCCTCGATGTCTGGACTGACCCCCCGGTGGGAGGAAGTCCAGCTCATATTTAGGCTGATATGACGGGACCCCCCCCCCCCCTTCCTTCACCGCACACGCTCCATTAATGTTTTCTCTCTAGCTCCTGTCTCCTCCTCTCGCGGAAGCGGTTCCGTGTTTACCCAGACTCTAATAAAGTGGAGTTGTTGTTAAACTGGCCTGGCCGGGCGGCCGGGCTGCCGGCCGGGCTGCAGTGTGTGTGGGGTGGGTGTGGTGCTGGTACAGGAGCCCCATTCACCGCTGGTGCCTGGCGCACATGATGCTACCAGCGCCGAACAAGTGATGCTACCAATCCGCCCTGGCTCCATCAGACGGCGGCCAGAACTCTGTGGTCCTGCTCGAGTGGCTCGTTTTTCACGGTTTGTTTGCCGGAAACAATAGACTGATCCCGGGGATTATTCAGGCTAAAGGCAGAGACATCTGTTTCTGAGAGCATGACAGGTGAGCTGCTAGGCCAAGCTTCAGCCACACGGCTCCAATTAGTGTAAAGAAAAGGTGCAGACCTGCAGCCTCATAAAGTTTACACCTTGAGAGGCAATTTAACATCAGCTTATCTGTAACACAGAAGCAAAGGAGATAAGATCACTTACTGTTTATCACTATGTGTTTAGGTGAGATGGTAAAGATCACTATTAAACATTTATACATGCACATTGGCACACTCACTCATCTATTTAGTTTTATTTATTTATTATTTTTAAATCTGACCTTCGTTGCATGTTGATCCAAGTGAAAGATGATCCCAGTTGGCACCGGGCATGTTTGTTTATTAAAGTTAAGTTTGCAGAGCCGGTCGGGTCACATACTGTAATGTTTTAGTTGGATCGGCTTGACAAGCCTGTTTCAGTTGTTTGTGTTTGTTCATTTCATCCCCCACATCTTCAATACGAAATTGACAAATCCTCCATATCAGGCGAAACCAAACTGAAATGCTTTCGTCGATCAGATGGTCAAATTGTAATGGGTTAGTTAACCATCTATGAGAGTTAATGCAAACAGAACTGAATGGCTGCATCTTCATACTCAATTCACTAAAACGAATTATAAGAACACATGCATGCGTACAATTTAATGCAGTCAAGATGTGCATGACTATAAACTTGTAATCCAGTCCTCTGTATTTAGGCTACGGTGAAGAGGGCTGGAGAAAATGTCAAATAAAAAAAACGTCCTTGACACAGAGAGATGGAGAATCCCCCAAACATTATTGATCACCGTGCACAGATAAATCAAACAGCCCTCTCATCTCCAATCCCACATGTTTTGGGATTGTCAGTGGAAGTCCAGAGTACCCAGAGGAAACCTCTTCAGGCACATGGAGAACATGCAGACTCCACACAGGAACCTGAAACCTTCTCGCCTGATCAGATCCCAACTGCAAGTTTAGAAACTGTTAATTTTTGGTTTGAGGTGGAGATTGTTCGAGCTGTCATCCGTTGCATTGTGAAAACATTAAAACTAAGCATTAAATGAGCTTTATTTACAGTGGTAAGTTTTGTTAGACCTACACAGAGAAATGATTCTCTCTTATGAATGAAGACGTTCATGCTCACTTCTGTGAGAACCAGCAGGGATTTTCTTTACGCTGTTTTTGCAGAATAGTGCTGCAGGGGGTTTGGAGTGTGTCCCGGCTCACAGTGGGCGACAGGTTCTCACTGGAGGGGGGTTATTTGATATTTGTCTGCTGACATTGAAGGATTACACACACTGTGCCCCTTTGCAAGGAGCATAGTTTGGGACCTGCCTTGTTTTATTTCTCCTCTCCTTACCTACGGTTTTACCCTCTTTTTTTCATTGGAAGTTTCTCCATTTGCGAGATGAATAAGAATCAATCAATGACAAAAGGATGCTAGTTCACGTAGCTTTAAATATAATTTCACTGTGTTGGTTTTACATCAAACTCACAGGCTTTTTGTTTCATATTTTGTGATCACAATACAATACTATTTTTTAGTAGTATTCCTCAGTTGTACTCGAGTATACAGGATTATGATGAGAAATTGTTACTCTTTATTCCAGTTCGACCTCAGTTATGTTGAAAGCTTTGGGAATCTAAGTGTTTCTTTGATGTGCTGTTCTTGTACTCTTATGCGGTTCCATTGAAGTGACCTTGTTTCCAGAAGCTTAACGTTGAGTCCAAGTTGCACGTGTTCTTGATTTTGTCTTTGTCTTATCAAACAATTCCACTCGTGCGATCATGCGGCGGCACAATGAAAAAAGATAATTCCCGTCTTTCTTGAAGGATCGCGTCCAGCGCTGACATGTCTGCCAAAGCCATCTCGGAGCAGACGGGGAAGGAGTTCCTGTACAAGCACATCTGCACCTCGGCGGCGGTACAGAATCGCTTCCGCTACGCTAACGTGACGGCTGAGACCGACTGGGGCCGCCTCACGCAGGAGCATCCATGGCTGCTGACGGAGGTGAGGCCACTGTGACAGGCTTGCTTCATCCTCACTGCCTCCTGGTTTCTGTGTATCTCCAGCTGGCAGATGATGATTAAAGTCACAATGCTCTTCACGTATTGCTCATCATCAAATCTCTTTGTACATAACCTGCTGGGCGGTGTCTCATTACAATTCGACATGTGACTTGAGTGTTCAGACTAATTTGTTCATCAAGTATTCAACTAAATCTACAGCTTTCATTTGACATCTGTGATTTACTTCCCTCCCCGTGAAGTCTTTGGTGGTGAAGCCCGATCAGCTGATAAAGAGACGTGGGAAACTGGGCCTGGTGGGCATCAACCTGGACCTGCAGGGGGTCCAGGATTGGCTCAAAACACACCTCATGAGAGAGACCACAGTAAGTTGGCCACGCCGTCTCTCTGTCTCTGTTACTGCTTTGCTAAAAAACAATTAACCCAGTATTTTTTTGAGACCGTAAAATAAAGACAGGAAATCCCCAATCAGGACTAATAGACCCGAGAGACATAAACCCATCCTGGAGTATGAGAAAGGACTTTTTTTATTATTTACTAAGTTATTGTTTGTTTTGACGGTGGGAAGCAAGCAGAAGTCGTTTGTTCATGTTATTGACTTGTTCCACACAGGAAGCTTTAATTAGCCAACCGAACAGCTGGTTTCTTTTCTTTCTCTTTTTTTACAAGATGAATTTGCATTTTTTTCTCCTGCTGTCTCAGTTTGTTTTGTTTCATTGACTAGACTGATTTTATTTCAAGGTGACTTTTTGCGTTGCCTTGCTTTCTTGTCATGCGTTGTCTGTTTAGCTCCCATTTATGGGTGCAGAAGGTTTATTTAAAAAAAAATCTCAATTGATTTTGCCATGTATGAAGATTACAATGAAGAACTGACCCTCGTCAGTGAAGCACAAGTACCACATTGTGTTTTTCACAGCATTTATGTACTGCATGTGAGCGCCATTAGTCGTAGCTCATGGATCCACTGCATGTAGAAGCATGCTGTCCATTGCCTGAGGCCGAGGGCTTATGTTTAGATCTGCCCGGTCAGAGGTGGTCTATTCTGGTCCACCATACATACACCAATGCTTCACTACACTCCGAACCAGTAATGGCTGAACTTGGACTTAAACACATAAGATGTGTGCTGATTTAATTTCAACCAACGGTTTTACAATCCGAAGTAATAAATGAAGCCCACGGTGAAAAGTTTTCTGCTCTGAATAATTCCAGTCGACTAACAGTGTTTGTCCTGAATAGGTGGGAAAGGCAAAAGGCGTGTTGAAGAATTTCCTCATCGAGCCGTTTGTCCCTCATGCACAGGTATTGTGTGCCGCCATACTTCACCATCCATTTATTTGTGTGACCTTTAACCATTGATGTGATCTGAAAGAGCTTCAGAGGCCCTCATAACCAGGAAGAGAAGCACTCTGACCACTCGGCAGGACACGGAATCGTCCAGCTGGATTTGATCGCATGATGTTTTTCCACATTTTGATCAAAAGAATAAACCGAAGTTAAATGTTACACGATTTGTTTTGTCAGTGATTATATGACAATTTGTGCTTGTAATTCAGTTTAGACAGGACTTGTTCCCTCAAGCTCATTATTAACCCTTGACAGGGTGACTGATTGTAATTAGGGTGTAGCTGAAAAACCTTTTTGTTTTACTTCTGAGATGTTTTATATAAATATCAGAAAAAGAAAAAATATTTTTATATCTGATCAAATTTATTGACAACAGTTTATCTTAAAATTTCTCACTAGATTTGTACATCATCAGGACTGTTTTAACAAGAAATGTTGAAGTTATTGAACATGAACGACGGTTTAACTATCTTCTCACGCTGCTTTCAAACAAAGTGCCTGTGTATGTTGTTTTTGAGCCAACTCACTCTCACACACAGGAGGAAGAGTTTTATCTGTGTATCTACGCCACTCGTGAGGGCGACCATGTGCTCTTCCACCATGAGGGAGGGGTGGAGGTGGGCGACGTCGACACCAAGGCCAACAAGCTGATAGTCGCTGTGGATGACAAACTGAACGAGAGCCAAGTGTCAGAGCAGCTCCTCACACACGTTCCCCTCGACAAGAAAGAGTATGGCTGCAGTCTTCTTTTTTAACTTTTCTACAAACATGTTGTAAGACTGAACAGAGATTCTCAGGATGTGCTTGCACCTCTTCTTAGGTTTTCATACTGTTTTATTGGTCAAATGATTTGAGATCTAATGGAGTTAAATGTTTCCCCAGACCTGAAGCGTCTGACGCACTGCTCTGAGTACTTCAGTGTAGTGTAATCCAAATATGTAGGATGGCATATTCCACAGAATTCTGTTCTTCTCTAGGTTGTTATAGAGCCTCAATGATCATGTTTTATCTACTCTCCTCCCTTTAAAATAAAGAAATAGTTAGTTTTTTCACATTTCTGCCGACTAATCCTTGAGGCTTCCTGACATCAGTGCAGTTGTATCCTTGAGTTTGTATCCTTGAGTTTGTTTCCTTGAGTTTGTTTTTCCCCTCCCCTCTTCCAAACACCCCTCCCATGGTGCTCTCTCTCTTACACTAATAATAATAGAATAATTTAGATTTCCCTCTGTGAATTCAGACATTGTTGTGCGATCTGTGACATTATCAGCAGCGTGTTAATGCCATGGTGCTTTCCATGTGATGCAAACGGAAGGTTATGATGGAGTCTATAAATTGTTCTCCGTGCTTATCTTGATCTACATTTTTGTCCTTCTTGAAGAGTCCTGGCCAGTTTTATAGTGGGACTGTTCAACCTGTACGAAGACCTCTACTTCACCTACCTTGAGATCAACCCTCTTGGTAATGGCCTTTACTCTTCCATATTCTTCTCTACTCCCCCCTAAAGGTCAAGCTTTATGTATTTGTTGTTGTAAAATATCCAATTCTGCCTCAACGAAAAAGTTAATTTGAAAATCTGATTTTCTACAGACCGCAACCATCATGTGACATTTATTTTTTAGAGACACAAAGTAATGAGTAACTCGTACATTTTATTCTTTCAACCAGTTGTCAAAGAAGGTGGCGTCTACATCCTGGACATGGCAGCCAAGATCGACGCCACAGCGGATTACATCTGCAGGCCTAAGTGGGGTGACGTGGAGTTCCCTCCACCTTTTGGCAGAGAAGCATATCCAGAGGTAAACTGCAATGAAGGATTTTGTTTTTTTAATTACTATTTCTTCGTATTCAAATCTGTTGTAATATATAATGTGGAGTTCGTTGGGCACTTTGGTTTTCTCCCACAGTTCAAAAACACACACAAGGTTAATTGTTGACTAGAAACTGCCTGTCGTTGTATGAATGTGTGTTTTTACCTTCTGATGGACTGGGTGTACCGTTCCCTTCCCCACAGCCAGCTGGGATGGGCTCTTAATTGTTTGTTATTTTGTCTATTGTTGTTTGAGTTACCTCTGTGTGCTCCGTCACTCTCAGGAAGCCTACATCGCGGATTTGGATGCAAAGAGCGGTGCTAGTCTGAAGCTGACCCTGCTAAACCCCCGGGGCAGGATCTGGACCATGGTGGCTGGAGGAGGTGCTTCAGTAGTCTACAGGTACCGTGACAGAAACTTACCTGAAGCAGCTTTCACCTCATATTTACTTTTTAAAGCTTGCTTGGGATTGATGGGAATGAAAAGAAAAACTCGCCGTTTGACTTTTGCACCTTCGTTTCTCATCAGCGACACCATCTGTGACCTTGGCGGGGTGGACGAGCTGGCGAATTACGGCGAGTACTCCGGTGCGCCAAGTGAACAGCAGACCTACGACTATGCAAAAACCATCCTCTCTCTCATGACGCGTGAAAAACATCCTCTTGGTAGGTGCAGCGCTCACGTCACTGGAGTGTGTGTTCTTAAAAAGGGGATAATAGTGGGTCGGAGGTGAATGAGTTGAGTGGTGGACGGGAGTCAAGACACAAAAGAACAACCCAGTTGACTGAAAGTTTGCTTTAGGTTTGAAAACATAGCAGATTCTTTTCCTGCTGTATGACCTGCTTGGTCTCCTTTACTGTGTCACAAGGCCACTATTCAGTATGTGCACGTTGCCAGCAATAGACTTGGTGACTGTCACCTAATTATGCGAGGGCAGAGTCGGATTTCAGCCAAACACATTTTTCTGATGTCTTCCTTTGTTCCACAGGGAAAGTGCTGATCATTGGAGGAAGTATTGCCAACTTCACCAACGTAGCAGCCACATTCAAGGTACACACAGAATGATTGTATTTAACTGAGACGGTGTGCAAAGAAGCTTTTAATTCAATTTCACAAGAGGTTTCATGGTGTGACGAGATCACGTGTGTTTTTTATTTTGTGCTGGAAAGAACCGCTGACATATTTAATATCTAAAGCTATTGGAGGAAGAAGTAATAATGAGGAAGGTATATTAGAGTTATATTATAATTATTTATGACCTTTATGAAGCGGCAGGAACTCAAACCCTTGAAAAGGAGGTCAGCAGAGTCCGACTTACATCATACGTTATATTTTATGAGGAGTTGTAAACTAGGTACTGCATTGGTCTCAAAAGAACTTGACTTATAAGATGACCTTCCCTTTTACGATCATATATTCATACCAAATCCTACTTTATAGGAAGATATTAATTTTATTTTCTAAAATGGAGAAAATCTAAGCTGCTGTATACAAAGACACCACAGACATGCTCATCAATGCAACTTTGCTCAATTCCTTGTAAATCTGCTTTGTTAGTTTTTTTTATGCAGTAGTCAGCCTCCAGTGTCGATTTTCCTTTTCAAAGATCTCCTGCTCGCTGCTGTTGTTGCTCTGGTGATCCAGTTCAACCTGCTCCTTCCTCAGCTCGTCATCCTCACTGTCATCCGAAGCATTTGAGATGCAACGTTTCAACAGCTCGTGCACTGGCTCAGTCCGGTGTCTGCGGGCCACATAGAACTCTTCTGGTTTCTGTAGTAACGTACAAAAGGTGTCAGGGAGCTGAGTATGAGGATAAATAGGACCTTATCTTAACTTGATTTATCTTTTACCAACATGGTGCGTTTCTAGATGATGTGGCCTGTGTACTTGTTGATTTCTTGTGATTAATGATGATGTGGTGAGAGTGATGTTCTGGTGGGCTTCTAGAAAATGGAAGAATAAAATCTCTTTACCCGGTGTTTGAAGATGCGGTCTTAGTCCACTTGAACAAGCCAAAACGAGCTCGGCGGGGCTCGTGTCATGTGCATTGCATACCTGACCTGCCTGTCTCCCTCCAGGGCATCGTCAGGGCCATTAAGGATTACCAGAGTCCTCTGAAGGAGCACGAGGTCACCATCTTTGTTCGACGTGGCGGGCCTAATTACCAGGAGGGGCTGAGGGTGATGGGGGAAGTAGGTTAGTGAGATGTATTTAGTCTTTACAGATCATGTCCACTGATTACAGGTGAGATGGCTTCAAAAGTGTAAAAAGGTTTTTCAGATACTCTTGAACTAAACAGTTTCTCTTCTCTGCAGGGAAGACCACCGGTATTCCTATCCATGTGTTCGGTACAGAGACTCACATGACAGCCATCGTAGGAATGGCTCTCGGTCACCGCCCGATTCCCAACCAGCCCCCAATGGACGCGCATACCGCCAACTTCCTCCTCAATGCCAGCAACAGTGCAGTGGTATTTTCATGCAATAACTTCTTTAATAAACACGGGATGGACTGCTAGTCAGAAATACCCAGAACAGATTAGATTCTGTGTACTTGAGTCATGCACAGTTAATTATTAAGGACCTCACAATGACAAACATTCCTTGTTTAGACTAAAACACCAGGTTGAGTTGCTCTATTTTAAAGTCCTGAAGACGTCTATGAGTTATGTAGTTTGTTTGATACATAAACTTAAACTGATATTTCACGTTGATATTTTGGGTTTTTATGAACAGTTCTTTTTTTTCTTTAAATCGTTTAACTAAACTTTATGCTCAAACAAAATATTTTTAAATCATTTCTAATAATTTTGCCATTTAAGTTTCTCTACGGTCATGACTGATAATTACCTACATAACTTAACATGCATGTCATTGAAGATATTCCATTCTTCCCTCTTCCATAACGTTTTGTCCATTTTAGTGTTGGAGTGCTAAAGTCGATTCCAGCTCACAATATCCAAAGGCAGGGTACATCATGGATAGCTCACTAGTTTATCACAGGCACTCACATTCACCCAGACAGGCAGCTTAGTCATTTGGCCTTAAATTCATGTTTCTGGACGGTGATAAAAGTACCTGGAAAAACCCCACTCCACCCAGAAAGGCTTTACTGTGAGGTGAGAGTACTAACCGCTACTCCTGTGTACATTACCCAATTGGAAAATATAAACTAAAAGTGGGTTTTTCTAAATACTGCCACAGTCCAAAAACATGCATTTGGGGCTTTTTTATTTATTTTTTTTTTTTTTAACCAATCTATGGCCTATAGGTATAAATGTGAGTGTACGTGCCTGTCTCTGTGTTGGCCCTGTTTGCACTGGTGGCCTGTCCAGAGTGGACCCTGCCTTTTGCTCAGAGTTCACTGGTCTTTGATTGAAATAAAAGTTGATTCCCTTTTCATCAGCAGACCCCAGCTGCAACAAGGACCGCTTCATTCTCTGAACCCAGGACGTCCAATGATGCAACGCCGGCCAAAAAGTCTAAAGCCGGACTTCCAGCAGGTAACTAATAAAGAAACTATCACCTCCGAGCTGCTTCCTATCACCAACACTCCATATGTACTCATGCACAGCTGCTTTTCCATTTCTCTTATCGCCGCTTTCTGTGTTTCCTCCTCCCTCCCCCCTAAATATGGTCTCTCTCTCTGTTATTCTGCTTTTTAATTTTCTCCTTCCTCCTCCTCTTGATTCGCTGCACATACTGTCCACTCACCTTCGTCTCTTCCGTGCTTGTTTCTCTAAGACTCTCTTCATTCTATACTGTGGCCTCTGAAGAATATGGTCACATGTGATTGGAGAGGTAAGTAGGAGGTGTGCCATGCTCTCACTGCGCTCGGGCTGCCCACATACCTCACCCGGTTTGCCCTCGGCTCCTCTCTTTCTCTCACACTTTCAGATCTGCTCCAAGGAAGTGTGTGTGTGTGTGTGTGGGGGGGGGGGGGGGGGGGGGGTTCCTTTATAGTCCATGATATTGTGGGCCAATTTCCAAATTAAAAGATGGGTCATTTAGAGCAGATTTGAACCATGAACTAACCAAATTACTATTTTTATTTTTTTAAAGATGCAATTCAAAAGGTTTGAAGTTGGGGACATGCAATTCGGCCATTCGTCCTTTTGGTTAAATTATACTCCATAAATCCTTGTGTAGATTTGCTGGGTCACAATTGGCCTATTTGTCGCTTTCACAGTGTTCACAGTTGTCTTCCTCTGGTTTAGGGGGAAACGCTGTGGATAGGATCATGATCATGCTTGGTTTTCACAAGAATAATTCATAAGTATGTCGGGTAACAGAACATCCCTCTATAGTTGTAATACACTGACTTCTCCTGTCTTGCTGTGAAGGTGCAATGCTGAGCTTTAGTTATAATGAAGTGAGATTTGTTTTGCCTCAATTGCTTTGTAGCGCTGAGCTTTGCATGAACGTCTTCTGCGGTGCTTTTTTAATGGAGTGATGATACACAGTCCCCCTGATGTGTTGAAGTCTGCTCAGTGAATAAAATGCAGCAAAGCCAGACTCATTGTCTCTTTTTGTTTATTTATTTTTTGTACTTTGTGTTCCTGTCCTGTGGCGGTCACAGAAGCTCAGGCCTCTTCAGGCTGCAGCGGAGGTATGGAAGCAAAGTGAAAAACTGTCTTCCTGTCCTCTTCCCTCTGCCTTCCCATATTGTGTCTGCTCTGTGTTTTTCTTTTTTTCTTTTTCATTAACCTGCAGTCTGTCCTATTCGCTGGTGCCCTACTCACCTTTGGTGCTACTTTATCCCACTGAACTTGAATTAGCTGCACATTCCACTTTCACACTGACACGGCTGAATAATCTTGTCTTTTAACATTCAGTTTTATTTCTTGGTGTGAGATCTCATGATTAATTCAAACTTATTCGCTAAACCTTAATCCAAAAACAATAATCCAAAAACATGACTGCTTTAGTTAAAGCTTCACTTCGAGAGGCAGCGACCACGTAACGGGGCAGAGAGCAGGAGATACTAGGGTGGACTGGCACTAACTTGCTTTTAACAAACAAAGCTTCATATAACATTGTACAATAAGCCGACCTTATGCTTTCAAAACTTGACATTTCAGATCTGCTTTCTGCACATTTCTTTTTATTCAGATTCTTGTTTCTTTTTTTTAATGCACTCTTGCAGTGTTTCTTAAATAACTTTTGTTTGAACTCTACAAATTCAGTTGCATGTAGTGAGCTGTGGCATCGGCAGTATGTCTTGTCTCCAATAACTTCATGTTGTGAAGCTGGGAGAAGAAAACTATGTACAGGCTGTCTAACAGATCAATTTGGTGTCATCCCTCCAAATGACTGAAGGTAGTTGTCTGTTTGCAGAACAGCTTCCCAGGTTCTTGAAAGGATTTGCGAATGGTGGGGAGGTTTTACTCCAACTGCAAAGTGTGGGTCATCCTGTCTGCTGTAAATGAATCCTTTTAGCAGTGTGACATCCAGAGGGTGGACAAAATAAATGATGCCCTCAGTTAAAGTACTTTTAACAAACAATATCTTGTTAAACATCATGTGCAATGTAGTAATCGGCTTTGCACGTTGTTGCAGTGGTGCAGTGTTATTTTGTCTACCTCCTCCATCTGACTTCTTAACACCCCAAGTCCTGCAGCGATCCTCAGCCTGACCCCCCCCCCCCCCTTCTCATCCATCATTGGATTCATTTCATATTCCAGACCTTAACTCTGGTTTGTTCTCTGCCTTTTTATTTTTTTGCTTCCTAAGCCAAAGCAACCACACTCTTCAGAAAGCAAACCAAGACCATCGTCTGGGGCATGCAGACACGTGCAGTGCAAGGCATGATGGACTTTGACTACGTATGTTCCCGTGACGAACCTTCTGTCGCAGCTATGGTCTACCCCTTTACGTAGGTCGCCCACACGCTTCTGATTCTGAGCTCTATTAAAGCAGTTGGTGCTCCACAGGTTGACTCTGGTCTTTTTCCGTCACTGTTTTCTCAGTGGAGATCACAAGCAGAAGTTCTACTGGGGCCACAAAGAGATCCTGCTGCCGGTCTATAAGAACATGGCTGATGCCATGAAGAAGCACCCGGAGGTGGACGTCTTGATCAGCTTTGCCTCACTTCGCTCAGCGTTTGACAGCACGCTGGAGGTCATGCAGTACCCTCAGGTACTACGACGGCTCACATCTCAGATGTTAATCAATGCAAGCTTGTGAGCGAACCGATCTGAGTTGGTTAATGTGACTTTTCAGATTCACACCATTGCCATCATAGCTGAGGGAATCCCTGAAGCTCAGACGAGGAAGATGATCAAGATGGCTGACGAAAAAGGAGTCACAATTATCGGCCCTGCCACGGTATGGAGACTGATCATACCAAACATCCACTCATCTATTAAGTACTAATCTACATGATAGTCATTGTTCTTCGGTTTGGACATGATGTTTTAGTTCAGTTTTGAATGTAATTGAAAAAGGCAGCTTTCAGTCAAATGTAATGGCCATTTATCATCTCATTCCCCAGGTGGGCGGCATCAAGCCGGGCTGCTTTAAGATCGGTAACACAGGGGGCATGCTGGACAACATCCTGGCTTCTAAACTGTACCGCCCTGGCAGTGTGGCATATGTGTCACGCTCCGGCGGCATGTCCAACGAGCTGAACAACATCATCTCACGCACGACAGATGGCGTCTACGAAGGAGTGGCCATCGGAGGAGATAGGTACCATAATGTCTTCTATACCTGTTGTATGGAGAGTAGAGTCGTAAGGAGCTGTAGTTGGGTAACTACAGAGGAAGAGACGATCACTCCAACTTATTTTGTGAATATTTCATGTCGTTAGATTTATTTCTAGTTGTGAAACTTTTAAGTAGATGATTTCAGTTGAGTTTTAAGTCTCTGTTATTGATCCTTTCTCTCCAGATATCCAGGCTCCACTTTCATGGATCACGTCTTGCGTTACCAGGACACTCCAGGAGTTAAGATGATCGTCATGCTGGGAGAGGTGAGACTCGCATCAGGATCGCCTCCTGTTTTCAAATGTGAAACGGATATTTCTTTTTAAAGCACAAATTCCATATTGAAATGCAGATTGGAGGCACAGAAGAGTACAAGATCTGCCATGGAATTAGAGAGGGCAGGATAACCAAACCAGTGGTGTGCTGGTGTATTGGTACCTGTGCCACCATGTTTGCTTCAGAGGTAGGTTGAAAGGGTTTTAGATTCTCTGTTGCCTTGAGGATCTGTGAGGTTAACATGCCACACTGCCACCTTCAGGTTCAGTTTGGCCATGCAGGAGCGTGTGCGAACCAGGCTTCAGAGACGGCGGTGACCAAGAACCAGGCTCTGAGAGATGCTGGAGCATACGTACCCAAGAGCTTCGATGAGCTCGGGGACGTCATAAAGTGAGGCCTTCATCACATTGTTGGAGAATAGTGTGCATTATTTCAATGTTCCAATCGGTCACTGATGTTGGTGTGTTTTGATAAAACAGGAAAGTTTATGATGAGCTGGTGGCCGACGGTACCATTGTTCCTGCTCAGGAGGTGCCGCCCCCAACAGTACCTATGGATTACTCCTGGGCCAGGGTACGAAGACTCTCGCACTAGTTTTTAATTCATTTTTAATACAGAAATAAAATGACGCTTGCATAGTTATGGATTCACGTTGAATCCTAAAACTGAGAATTCAAAGTGTTTGTTTACATTTAAACACTTTAACATCTCTGTGATTCTTGTGTTGTTTACTCATCGGCTTCTATATCAACACTTATCCCTGCTAATAAAGTTATTTCCACTCTTTGCTACACACCTGTGTGCTGTATTCACTATTTCTTCGCCGCTCTCTCTCTCCAGGAGCTCGGTCTGATTCGTAAACCGGCGTCATTCATGACGAGCATCTGTGACGAGCGAGGTCAGGAGCTCATCTACGCCGGCATGCCCATCACTGAAGTCTTCAAAGAGGAGATGGGACTAGGAGGAGTGCTGGGCTTGCTGTGGTTTCAGCGCAGGTTGGTGTCTATACATATGTTTATTGCTGAGTGAGCTCCTCTCACTGTGCTCAGCATCGCTGTTCTTCTATCTAGGTTGCCACGTTACGCCTGCCAGTTTATTGAAATGTGCCTGATGGTGACGGCTGATCACGGCCCTGCCGTCTCTGGTGCTCACAACACAATCGTCTGTGCTCGGGCCGGGAAAGACCTCATCTCAAGTCTTACCTCCGGGCTGCTCACCATAGTGAGTACCGTTCATACACACAGTAATTCTCAGTTTACACGAGTGCTTGGAAAATGCTGCCAGGAAACCCTTGGCTTCTCTTACCATTCTTATATTAAGTTGGATTTTCACAAACCAACATCATGCAGGTTCTAAGAAAAATCTTGGAAGTAAAATGTGCTTGTGTACTGAAAGCCGATTCTGTTGATATAATCCAGGGGGATCGGTTTGGAGGCGCTCTGGATGCAGCAGCCAAACAGTTCAGCAAGGCGTTTGACAGCGGCATGCTACCTATGGAGTTTGTCAACAAGATGAAGAAGGATGGCAAACTGATCATGGGCATTGGCCACAGGGTCAAATCTGTAAGAGAAACTCAACTTTTACAACATCCAGAGTTTATTTCAATGATGATCCATGCATCTTTACATTATTGTCGACTTTCGATGAGCGTATAATTCAGACAGTGCTGCCACTAGATTCATAGAAGTTTGTTTTTCTGTCCAGATTAACAATCCAGACATGCGGGTGCAGATTCTGAAGGACTTTGTGAAGCAGCACTTTCCCTCCACCCACCTACTTGACTACGCTCTAGATGTGGAGAAGATCACCACCTCCAAGGTACAGGACACACGTGAAACTGCTCCCTACCCTGAAAATATTAAGCTGCAGCACACAGGCGGGCAAATGGGCTCGGCGGCTCACAAGAAGTATCTTAAAGCAACTAGTGTCCAATTAAATGAAGGTAAATGATGTTTAATAATTGCTGGAGGTCAAGTACAAATAGGTTTTTGGCTTTCGGTAGTTTTGACATCTCTGTGTTACTAACTAATAAATGGCAGGCAAAGGAAAATCAACTGTACATTGGAATTTCACTCTAAAGGACTCTGGTGGTACAAAAGGCCCCACAGAGACGAAGGTTTCGGAGTTGGCTCAATGAACTTGCCTCGATCTTCACATTATGAATTGAAAGCATTCTGACGAGGAGCACAGGAACTCAAACCCGTCAGACAGACGGTTCATTAAAAACTGCTTCAAGAATCATCAGATGGCCACTGCTTCCGTTATTGAATCTCCACACTTCTTCTTCCGGTTGTTCCAAGAAGTTTGTAGCTTCTGATGATTTATTCCCTTTGAATAATGTGACTGTCAGAATACACTTCATTGCATTGACTGTAGACGTGAGTGAGTGAATAGATCTGTAGCAGTGGATGAAAAGCTCAGCGATGTTAAAATAGGTTGGCTCAATTAATTACATTCTTTTGAAATTATAAGTTAAATTTGCTTTATTTTTATAGAAACCAAACCTGATTCTCAACGTAGACGGTTTCATCGGTGTCGCCTTTGTGGATCTGCTGAGGACATGTGGTGGCTTCACACGGTAAGACGAGGATTAAGAATTGCCCTCAGGGATTAATAAAGTTTTTTGTTATTATTCTAATCCCACATTATGAGACGCCAAAACTGAAATCAAACTGGAATTGAAACTCATGTCACAAAGTGTTTTTTGTTTCTTATCCACGACACCGGCTGTGGATGAGGAACAAACGCAATGATTCTCTATGAAGTACAGTTGTAAATACATGTCAAGGTATCTTTAAATGTTTATTATCATTTTTAATAAGTGGAACAACCTGTTAAGTTGTTTTTACTGCATTGTCATCGATCTGTTTCTGTACCAGCCTCGATACTTGAAGTTATTGCGGACAGATTTCTTTCTAAAGCAGTAATTAAACTACATGAAGTTGATTATTACACCTCAATGTGACATCAAAAATCCTGTCTTTTATTCAGACCAATGCGGTGATGATAAACTCTTACCCTAGAATATGTTTTACTAAGAAATGTAGAGAAAATCTCTTCTCCCGGAGGTACGTGGTGGAAAATTCCTTTGTTTGTGCTGCAGCACACTGAGCCGCTTTGTTTCTCACACGGATGTTGAAACGTTTCCAGAGACGAAGCCGACGAGTTTGTGGAGATCGGCGCGCTAAACGGGATCTTTGTCCTCGGCCGCAGTATGGGCTTTATTGGTGAGTCCAGCTCGGACAGAAACACGACGCAAACCGCCGTAAGAAGCCGTCTAACTCCTACACGTGTGTCTTTAGGTCACTACCTGGACCAGAAGAGACTGAAGCAGGGTTTGTATCGCCACCCCTGGGATGACATCTCCTATGTGCTTCCTGAACACATGTCCATGTAACTAACCTGCACGCAGTCTGCGTTCAAATGCCCGACTTAAACCTGTATTCTGAGTCTTTTTGAGAGTTCATCTCAAAGGTTTCGGTCTAGTTTTTATGGAGGAAAAAAGGGGAAGTATATTTTTAGATTTAGTTTAGAGGGGGGGAAAAAAGAAAAGATCTGAGGTGTAATTTATTCAGCTTGGAGCTAGAAGCCAAACCAATGCAAAAACACAGCAACTGCAGAAGCACAAAATCAATTGGTACTAAAAGTCACATGTAGAAATTAAAGAAAAGAATACAGAGAAGTCTGTATTTACACTGTAGGTACGGAGGTGAAATTCAAAGTGCATTTCACTGCTGACTCGCTAATCCCCATTAACTGCTGCTGCTGTGAAACGATCAGCAATAGAGCAACGTCTTTTTGTACTGAACAACCATTTATTTTAATGAGCATTCGCCTGTTGTAGGTCAAACTACAGTGTGCTTTTGTGGGTTTTTTTTTTTTTTGTTGTTGTTTTTTTGAGTGCAGTCTTGGTTGAAAGACTAGAAGTCGTCTCGACATTATATTTGTTATTTATTTCCCGCTCCATGTTTCTCTCCGCCTAATCAATCGTTCTGTCCTCGCAAGTTACACCAAAGTCCTTTTGGGGGGAATTGGTTGATTTCGGCGAGTTTAAAACAAAAATAAATTGGCTCCAGGGTTTGATGTTACGAAACGGAGGCATTGTAATGAGTTGAATATGAGAGGAGTTCACCGTCACTCCATCATTGCCTTTGCTTAGAGCCTCGGTTGAAGATGAGCGGTTCATCAGCTGCTGTAAATTGAATGCGGTTGCGGAGGTGTTCCTTTTCTCTACGACTTTAAACCATCATTTGTCAAATATGAATAATGGAAAATGTAGAAGGGACAAGTGGAGGTAAACAAAATGCTTCATGAATAAGCCCAGTGAGTCTTTAAAGCATCTTTTGTTGAGGGACCATGAGAGCAGTTTGTCCTGAGAGAAGTTTTCCTGGAGATACAGACGTCGGTTCTGTAATGAAATCGATTGGTTCTTACTCAGAACGCTTTGTTACAGTCCACTGCAATGCCTGCTGTGTTTGATCTCTGTTTTGCTGTTTTTATTTAACTGTGGGGGAAAAAAAAGAAGCTTTTTGTAAAATGCTAAAATATTGTAGTATATTAATAAAATTGTTTTTCTTTACAATAAAGCTGTTCTGTTTAATGTCCACATCAGTTTCATGTGTAAAATGAAGGTGAGGGTCAACGTTCATCTGTCAATTCATTTTTGGTCCACTTTCTTAGTCAATCAATACTTCATCTCTAAATGTTTAAGATTAAAGTAATGTTTTCTTCCTATTAAACCATTTTAATTCAGCTCTTTGAGCAGTAAAGGTTTGTACTTTTGAACATGGGTGTATATATTAGATGAGATGGTATTAAAGCATTTATTAGGAATTGTATTTATTAAACTGACTAGAATTGCACGGTGTGCTAAACCTATAGCATTAAATAGGTTTATCAATAGATCTCCATAAAGTATCGTTGACACATGATTCAATAGGATTTATCTAGAATAAAAGAGCTGCTATGGTTTAGATGTTTGAAAATTGATCCGTTTTTACAAATGCTGAAGATGACCATTCACTACTCACTCAACCACACACCAGAATGAAATGAATCCAGAAAGGCTTAAGATAATGAGCAAAGAATCTCTTTGTATTAGAAAAATATATGTTTTTATAAAGCATTTGACATCCAAGTTATTGTGTGAATGCTGAAAGGCACAGCTAAGTTTTATATTGCTCCATGAAAAGATGATGCGATGTGATGCCGGACTTGTCTTCCCTTTCTGGAATGACACTGAAGATCACTCAGCAGATGATGGTGAAGCTGCTCATCAACTCACAGGACGCGGTAATTGAAGCAGGTTCCACGCGCATGCGCACAAACGGCACGTCCCTTTAAAAAAAGGTAAAGTTCAGATTATTTAGGACGCTTTTGCGTCAAAAATAAATATAATAAACTCAACACCACAAGGTATTGTGTTGTGTGTCGCGGGTGTCCGGAGCCCTGAGCTTCAGTCTCCGAGTCTCTCTCGCTGACGCTCCGGTAAATTAAAGGGCTGAAGACGGAAGTGAGCCGCGCGCTCCCAATCTCCAATCCCGGCCGCTGGACGCTGCGCATGCATGTCAGTCTATGGATGCCTGCTCACGTGTGTGATCTACACCTATGATTGTTTCCCGAAGATAGTTGGGGGCTTTCGTTTGCCTGTGGGTCTGTCCCTCTGCGGCATGGCGGCGGCGGCGGCAGAAGAGCCGGAGGAGTGCGGCCAGAGCGGCGGCGGCGGCGGCGGCGGCGCGCAGGCGGCGTTAACAGGTGACGGAGAACCGGACGAGGCCGAGGAGTTCACCTGCTCGGCCTACTGCTCCGAGCTCTCCCGGCGGCAGAACGAGCAGCGGAAGGCGGGGCAGTTCTGCGACGTGACCCTGGTGTTCAGCTCCCGAGGGGCGGCGGCGGAGGAGGAGAGGGTCCAGACCTTGTCCGCCCACCGCTGCGTCCTGGCCGCCGCGTCGCAGTACTTCGCTCTGCTGCTGGGCGGACACTTCACCGAGTCCCGGTCCCGGACAGTGGAGCTGAAGGAGTGGAGCTCAGCCTCCGGACCCGAGCCGGACACCGTGGAGAGAGTCATCCAGTTCATGTACACCGGAGAGGTCCGAGTGAGCGCCGCCAACGTGCACGATGTTCTGGAGCTGGCTGACAGGTGGGACTGCACACACGGAAGAGTCTGCTTCATCTCACCAGAATGAAGAGTTCAAACTAACAGTGTGAGGCCCAGATTACTTTAGAACCCACTGGTTTGGAGGGAGTTCATATTAATTAATTGTAACTAATTTCACAATTGCAGGAATTCCCCCCAAAAGAGGTCAAACTAAACGGATACTGTTTTTTTTAAAGTATGATAGATAGATAGATAGATATTCTCCCACTTCACGTTTTGTCTCGTTATGATGTCAGAATGGATCAATATTTTCCGTTACAGGTTTACCTGGTTGTGATGTCATGTGATCATGAATCCACAGTTTGAGTATCAGAGTAGTTACGGGTTGCCCTAGGAATTGATATATCATAAATAAAGTGACTTTTACCCTAACCAGGACACACACCTTTACTTGAGTAGGTTTATGCGGTGATGAGCAGATTGTGTTCTATTGAGAACTGCTACGTCACTAACCGCCACTCACTCCCTCCCGGTGATTATGTTGTGAGGATAAAAGCCTCTTCGGAGTACGCTGTAAATAAATAATCAACTCTGTTTCTGGCAGTTCGTAAAAGGTTTCTGTGTGATTACTCGTGTTCTGGTGGATTTGACCTTTGTCCAGGCTGAATGTGGGCGGAGCTCTGATGTCAGGACATTTACAAAATAACGTCAGCTGAAGCCGTCACACCCTTACAGGTTTGACAAGATGGGAGATTACATTCTCACACAGTAGGCAACCCTCATGCAGCAGCTTTATTACAAAATGGGTCATCTCATTCACAACATTCGGTGCTGGTATCAATAAACACTTATTCTCATGAGGTTAGTTAGTTTACTGATCAACCACTGATGATCAGACAAACTGCAAGCATGAATACAAACTGTTGGGAGAGTTTGGCTATAATTTAAACCCAGATGGAGTCAGGGTGCTGGTGTCAGACGTAAGAGCTTGAACGAGTCTGATGAGCTCTTCTGCCCTGCAGGTTCTTGCTGGGGCAGCTGAAGAGCTTCTGCGGACACTTCCTGATGAAGAAGCTGAGCCTGTCAAACTGCGTGGCCGTGCACAGCCTCGCCCACATGTACACGCTGGACCAGCTGGCTCAGGGAGCCGCTCAGATGATCCGGAGAAACTTCCATAAAGTCGTCCACAACGAGGAGTTCTGCTCGCTGCCGTTCCACCTGGTGCGGGACTGGCTGCGTGACCCAGAAATCACGGTGAACTCCGAGCGGGAGCTGTTTGAGGCCGTCGTGAGGTGGGTTCGCCACAGTGCGGACGAACGGGAGGAGCATTTCGAGGAGCTGTTCGGGCTTCTGAGGCTGCTGCAGATTGCGCCTACGTACCTCACGCGAGTGGTGAGGAAGGAGCCGCTGGTTGCAAACAGCGCAACTTGTCAGCAGCTGGTGGCGGACACTGTGGAGTTTCACGCTGTTCGCCACGAGAGCCTCAAGTCGGCAGACCCGGAGCTCGGTGCCTCCCACGTGGCGGCGGTTCAGCCGCGGTTTGGCCAGAACATGGACGTCGTCCTGGTGGTGGGCGGTGTCTCAGAAGGGGGAGACTATTTAAGTGAGTGTCTGGGGTATTTTGTTGCCGAAGACCGCTGGGTCTACCTGCCACACATTCACAACCACCTCGACGGGCACGCCATCGCCGCCACCGAGGACCACGTTTACGTGGCGGGCTCCATGGAGCCCGGCTTCGCCAAGATGGTGGAGCGGTACAACCCCAGTCTGAACAGCTGGGAGCCGGTCAGCAACCTCGGCACCCGCAAGCACTCTTTCGGTCTCACAAGTGTCAAAACCGTCCTCTACGGGATTGGCGGCCATGGCAACTTCAGCCCAGGCTTCAAGGACGTGACCGTGTATGAACCGGAGCGGGACGAGTGGCTCAATCTCGAGCCAGCACCAAAAATCCTCCGGGACGTAAAGACGGTGAGCGTGGAGGATCGGTACGTTTATGTGACGGCCAGGACTCCTGTGGACGTTGACGACGACGACGAGGACGGACTGAGCACCGTGACCATGTGCTACGACACAGAGGGCCACAAGTGGCAGGACGTCGACTCCTTGCCGCTCCTCGATAACTACTGTCGTTTTCAAATGGCGGTTGCGTCCACCAACTTCTACCACACTGCGTCCTGCTGCCCCAAGAATTACAAGGTCGTCATCGAGGCGGCTCAAGAGAAACTAAGCGTAAACGTAACGGACGACATCCTGGACAGCCTCCCGCCGGAGGTCCTCAGCTTGGAAGGCGCGGCCGTCTGCCACCTGGGCGAGGACATCTACGTCATCGGCGGCTGGAGGAACAGCAACAACGTGGACAAGCAGTACCGCAGGGAGGCCTACTGCTACAGCGCGGAGAGGAAGCGCTGGACGCTGCTGCCCCCGCTACCGCAGCCGCGCTGCCGCGCCGCGGCCTGCCACGTCCGCATCCCCTACCAGTACCTGCACGGCTTCCAGCGCTACCCCATGCCGCAGAACCTGGCTCGCCAGAGGGACCGCGCCCAGCAGATGCAGCAGATGCACCGCCGCAACCGCGTCAGCCTGCGCAGGCAGCTGCAGTCTCAGATTGAATGCTGAGACGCCGTCGAATTTGCACAAGTCTCAAACTTCGTCCTGAATACTGAGCACTCCCTCCAGTGAATATAGGCCTTCTGGTTATCTTCTGGGTTTTTTCTTCTTCTTGTTTTTGGTCTTTATTCTATGTGAAACGTCTGCCTGGGATTTCCTGCAGCTGCTTTGTGGAGAAGGAACAATTAACTGCCGTTGTAAACAAAATAAAACAAAAAGCTTGTCAAGCCTTTAATTTCTTTAATCGGTCATCACTGTTTTGGCCTTACATTAACGTTTGCCTTACGTTCTGCTGCGAGTGAACGACACTGTGACTGCTGCCTCTTGGGAAAAAACAGTTAATTGATTTTACTAATTGAAAAAGAGCTTAGTTTTTCTTTTTAAACGTGGCCTTTGTTAATGCTCAAGAATAAAAGATGTCAAATGTTTTTTTGCTATGCAGCCTATAATATAATTATAACTGCCACAAGTGTTTTCTGTAATATTTGATTAGACTTAGCAACTTAAAACGATGTCTTAATCTATTGTGACGTACGTTAGAAGTTATAATAATCTGTGGAAATAATCACTGGGAACAGTTGTCAGCTTTTAATTCTTTTCTACCTCTAAATTTAACCATATTTTCTCCTGTAAGTATAAAAGTACTTCAACAGACAATCACGTCAGTTTTTTTTTTTTTTTTTTTTTTTGTAGCAACAATTAGTTTTCTGGGCTTGTACAGATTATAGAAATCTTTTAGCCTTTTCAATGAATGTACTGTTTATGTTTTGGTCAAAAAAATCACTCGACTTCACGGACGTGATGGTTGAATAGGTCAGAATATGAGCTACATGGGAAGCTGTTGTGAAAAAGTTTTATACTTAAATCTTGGAATCTTTTGGGATTTATTGGGCTCGTTGGTTTAACTCAGCTTGAGTTTTGAGCATTTGCACTTCTGGCAGGAGTTTTTTCTGCATTAATGTCTCAGTGATGGAGAGGACAAAGGGAGGACAAAGAAATGTATTAAATACACGTGTCCCTTCTAAACATACTAATTCATCAGATTTCCTGCAGTATCGTCGTTGGAAGATTAACTGTCATTTTGGTGCATTTCTATACCAGGATCTTTATTTTAGTGACAAAGAAAACTATTCACACATGTTCATTTGGATTTTAGCCATTTTATTTTTCCAATTAAGTATGATACACATTGACATTTATTTATTCATTTGGACCCTTAACAAATCTGATGAAAACAATGTCTTCAGTCTGAACTGAAATTAACTGTAAAACTAAATGTTTCTGTTTTACTGTCATTTAAATGTGGTCAAATCTGCAGTTTTGTTGTCTTTTTTGAAAATAAATGTTTTAGGTGTACACACTGCATGCTGGTTTGTTTGTATTTCTCAAATATCTTTTGGCCGCATTATTATTTTTCAATCAGAAGAAATGTATAATTCTCTGTGTAAAGTTACTCTCACATTTCACAAAAATCCAGTTTATCTGAGGCCGACATATTACATTTCCTAACTTTGTATAAGTTATTCTAATTGTTGTCCAAATTGCTAAATAATTCATAGTCTAACTATGTAAACCTGAATATCATATCTTCACTTCAGTTCATCAGATCAGGTATCAGAGAGCAAAAAGGTGCAGGACACCGGCCCTCGAGGCCCCGAACTGAGAACCCCTGGTTTAGATGCTCCAGTAATATTGAGAAATAAAACATTTCTAATAGAAAGTACAGCCACATACAAAGTGGCTGAGTCGATTCCATACATACCCCTAAAAACAGTACCAACTAATCATTTAGAAACAATTTGAGCGAACATCCATCCATCCCCCATCCTCGCCCCAGACACGTCCTCCAGCTCCTCCGGTGGGACCCCGAGGCGTTCCCAGGCCAGCCGAGAGACATAGTCCCTCCAGAGTGTCCTAGGTCTGTCCTGAGGCCTCCTACCAGAGGGACATGCCCAGAACACCTCCCTAGGGAGACGTCCGGGGGGCATCCCAAACAGATGCCCGAGCCTCAGCTGGCTCCTCTGGATGTGGAGGAGCAGCGGCTCTACTCCGAGCTCCTCCCTGGTGACTGAGCTCCTCACCCTATCTCTAAGGGGGCGCCCAGCCACCCTACGGAGGAAACTCATTTCAGCCGCTTGTATCCGGGATCTTCTTTCGGTCATGACCCAAAGCTCATGACCATAGGTGAGGGGAGGAAGGAAGATGGAGCGGTAAATCCAGAGCCTCGCCTTTTGGCTTCGCTCCTTCTTCACCACGACGGACCGATACAGCGACTGCATAACTGCAGACGCTGCACCGACCCGCCTGTCGATCTCACGCTCCATCTTCCCCCCACTCCTGAACAAGATCCCGAGATACTTGAACTCCTCCACTCGGGACAAGGCTTTGATTTGAGCGAACATTTACCTACAAAACGAATTGCAGTGGTAGGTTATGTCAGGACATTAGATATATACAATAGCCCAGAGTTAGTGGGATATGTATACCATGGAAATTCAAGAAAAATATCTGATAAAAGGAGCAGATCTTGGTACTAAATAACAGTAATGGTAATTGGGAGTTACTTTTAGTCACTACATTTAGCTATGCCTCTCTCGCCCCCCTTTGGTTTAACAAGAGATCTGCAGGAATTTAACCCTAACCCTCAGATAAACTGCATTTTTGGGAAATATGAGTGATACTTGGACACTGCATTGCATGCACATGCACGTTCCAGCTTCCTAATAAGTGTATCTGTCATATTCTAATCATGTTTAGCCTGTAACATCGCTACCGTATGAGCCCCGCAACTGGTTAACATGTCGGAGGGCGTCCGAATTGTCCCTCCTATCTCCTTATCTATCGACTTTTCCTTAACTCTGTGGATGATGTCACGGGGATAAGGAAAGGTGTTAGAAGGCTTCCTAAAGGAGTTAGGGTACGTCCGAAAAGTCCCTCCTATCTCCTTATCTGTCAACTTGTCCTTCACCCCGGAAGTGTTTTGTGTAGCTTCCAGGGTGAAGGACAAGTTGACATAAGGAGATAGGAGGGACTTTTCGGACGTACCCTAACTCCTTTAGGAAGCCTTCTAACACCTTTCCTTATCCCCGTGACGTCATCCACGGGGCTAAGGTCAAGTCGACAGATAAGGAGATAGGAGGGACTTTTCGGACGTACCCCTGGTTTTTAAGGTCTGTGAGTCGGCGCTTGGGTCCATCCGCACACCACCTGACACTCCCCCCCTGATGGCACCCCATCTGTCATCAGTCCACATGAATGTCGGGTGGATTTTGTTCACGTTCACATTTGTTCGTGGTTTCTTAATGAACCCACACGTCTGTGTGGGTTCATTACGAAAACAAGCAACAGAGTCCTCCCGTGGCCCGGCATACTAACTAATGGTAAATGGATTTCACTTGCATAGCGCCTTTTTTGCTGAGAGCAGCCCCAAAGCGCTTTACATGGTTCATCACATTCACCCATTCACACACCACTGGAGGCTGCAGCCATGCAAGGCGCTGTCACTCCAATGGGGGCAGTTTGGGGTTCAGTGTCTTGCCCAAGGACACTTCGGCATGTAGGCAGACAACCTTCCGATTGGGTGACAACCGCTCTACCAACCAAGCTATTTTGTTGTCTTTTTTGAAAATAAATGTTTTAGGTGTACACACTGCATGCTGGTTTGTTTGTATTTCTCAAATATCTTTTGGCCGCATTATTATTTTTCAATCAGAAGAAATGTATAATTCTCTGTGTAAAGTTACTCTCACATTTCACAAAAATCCAGTTTATCTGAGGCCGACATATTACATTTCCTAACTTTGTATAAGTTATTCTAATTGTTGTCCAAATTGCTAAATAATTCATAGTCTAACTATGTAAACCTGAATATCATATCTTCACTTCAGTTCATCAGATCAGGTATCAGAGAGCAAAAAGGTGCAGGACACCGGCCCTCGAGGCCCCGAACTGAGAACCCCTGGTTTAGATGCTCCAGTAATATTGAGAAATAAAACATTTCTAATAGAAAGTACAGCCACATACAAAGTGGCTGAGTCGATTCCATACATACCCCTAAAAACAGTACCAACTAATCATTTAGAAACAATTTGAGCGAACATCCATCCATCCCCCATCCTCGCCCCAGACACGTCCTCCAGCTCCTCCGGTGGGACCCCGAGGCGTTCCCAGGACAGCCGAGAGACATAGTCCCTCCAGAGTGTCCTAGGTATGTCCTGAGGCCTCCTACCAGAGGGACATGCCCAGAACACCTCCCAAGGGAGATGTCCGGGGGACATCCCAAACAGATGCCCGAGCCTCAGCTGGCTCCTCTGGATGTGGAGGAGCAGCGGCTCTACTCCGAGCTCCTCCCTGGTGACTGAGCTCCTCACCCTATCTCTAAGGGGGCGCCCAGCCACTCTACGGAGGAAACTCATTTCAGCCGCTTGTATCCGGGATCTTCTTTCGGTCATGACCCAAAGCTCATGACCATAGGTGAGGGGAGGAAGGAAGATGGAGCGGTAAATCCAGAGCCTCGCCTTTTGGCTTCGCTCCTTCTTCACCACGACGGACCGATACAGCGACTGCATAACTGCAGACGCTGCACCGACCCACCTGTCGATCTCACGCTCCATCTTCCCCCCACTCCTGAACAAGATCCCGAGATACTTGAACTCCTCCACTCGGGACAAGGCTTTGATTTGAGCGAACATTTACCTACAAAACGAATTGCAGTGGTAGGTTATGTCAGGACATTAGATATATACAATAGCCCAGAGTTAGTGGGATATGTATACCATGAAAATTCAAGAAAAATATCTGATAAAAGGAGCAGATCTTGGTACTAAATAACAGTGATGGTAATTGGGAGTTACTTTTAGTCACTACATTTAGCTATGCCTCTCTCGCCCCCCTTTGGTTTAACAAGAGATCTGCAGGAATTTAACCCTAACCCTCAGATAAACTGCATTTTTGGGAAATATGAGTGATACTTGGACACTGCATTGCATGCACATGCACATGCACGTTCCAGCTTCCTAATAAGTGTATCTGTCATATTCTAATCATGTTTCGCCTGTAACATCACATTCATCACATTCACCCATTCACACACCACTGGAGGCTGCAGCCATGCAAGGCGCTGTCACTCCAATGGGGGCAGTTTGGGGTTCAGTGTCTTGCCCAAGGACACTTCGGCATGTAGGCAGACTACCTTCCGATTGGGTGACAACCGCTCTACCAACCAAGCTATGCCGCCCTAAAACGACTACATCGTTGTCAGTGTGTCCACTGCTGCAGTGTATACGCAACACTTTTCTTGTGTTGTGAAGTTGTGAAGACGCTTTGTACCGATTAAACGTGCCAATTTTCTGTCAAACTAATTTTGACATGTTAAATGGTAAATTTCTTCCTTCTCCTGCGTTGCCGACTATCTACTGTGACCGACGCTTCATGTCCTCTGGTGTGAGGGTGTAGTCATCTCAGTCTGACAATTTATCATCTGTGGCACAGTGAGACAAGGAGAGGAACTAGTATTCATTTCATTCAGGCTCTGCGATCACCCAGAGGATGGCTGCTGAACTCACCATCATCCGGGAAGTTCTGTTTTTGTTCGTCGAGGGTTTTGTAGTTTGGAATCCCCTCCTGCACCATGGTGAGGAACTGCAACATCCAGCAACACAATGGAAACGGTCACTGACTTGTTTGATATGTTAATCCATGAAATCTAGATTTCTTTAAAAATGTTATCACTCTTCTGAAAAGCACATAAAATGCAATTCTAACAGACATCAGATAAATGCAATGGAACCCTATTTTTGCCCCAACAGAGCATTACTGAACCATTCACTGAGCTAACGGTAAATTACATATACAGACAAATAACCTTAATTCTACAATAAAAAAAGCCTTATTTATATAGGAGAAAAGATAGAAGGAAATGAAAGTAGGTGACAGAAAAAAGGAAATAGAGTTGCAAATAGTAAATATGTGAGCTGTACAATGAGGTCAATATGACTCTGTGAAGGGTTAACAAGGAAAGTAATCTAGCATGAGGAAAGGTAACCCTCTGGAAAATGAAATGTCAGCTGGTTGACAGCATCAGAAGTGTTTTCCTCACCTGTTCATCCTCCACCTCCTTCAGAGCAGCAGCCACATTGGTGCCTTGACACTCCGTGTATATTTCCTGGACTTTCAGCTTAACCTGGTTCATCAGCATCGCCACATACTCCTCCGAGTCCGGGTCAACTTCCTCACTTGCGTCTGTACACTGGAAGATGATCAATGACATTGGAAGGGGCATTTTTAAATATTGCTGAGAGAAAAAGGAGTTGACGTGCACAATCTAGCTTATAATCAACAGGTGTTTTACCACGGAGACTTGTAAAACGTTCGCCAGGTGCTTCAGTCCAAGTAGGGCGGCGTTCACCGTTTGAAACAGCCGGGGCTCTTTGGGCAGCTTGCGCTTCTCCTTCTCTGCCAGCAGCTTCTGCTTGAGCTCCTCCAGGGTCTGCTCATCACTAATGACAACACAGAGAAAAGATGGCCGTTTGTGATGGAGCATGGCAGCTGTGTGTGTATTGTCAGAAGTGTGGACTGATCATTTGTATTGATGAAGCTCCACTCGACCGGGGTCTCACCTGCAGCGTTTGGCCTTCTCAGAATGTTTAATGGCGTCAAGCTTTTGGCTCAGGAGCGTCTGCTGCTCCTTCAGCTGCAACAGGGCCGCCTCGTTTTTATCGTTCTCATTCACCAGGCCGTCATATTTCATCTTTTTGCAAATAAACCGATCCAGCATCGCCTAGACGTACAAAACATGAGCAAAAACAACAACAACACATAAGTCCCTCCATGCTCTGCTTCTATGTGTATTCATTGATAAAGCGTGTTTCGCACACAGATGACGTGTTTTTTTGAAGATTCTTCGAATGCATGCCTGTACATTAGTGGTTCCAGTGGTCTCTCTGAGGCCCCCTGAAGGCCTTCTCATGTCTTTGTCCTCTTCAGCTGCAGTCGCGTCGACGCTGTCCTGGGCGGCACTGCTCTCTTTGTATATCTGTCTCTTCTCTTTCTGAGCCTGCAGAGAAGAACCACGTCAAAGTCCCCGGGTCTACGTCACCGTGCAAAAGCTGTTTAAAACACTATGCTTTGGAAAAGAGACTGGATTTGTGAACTGTAGTCTTCTAACTGCATGTGCATGGTTTCTATTTCTAATTGTATTTAAGTCATTTATGAAGCGACACTTTTCATTTAAACTAAAGTCTCCTCTGAGAAACTCTCTGAAATCTTATTATCTCCAACAGCAGACGGGAACCCGGCTGAAATGCAAAGATCTTTTATCAGCATGTGTCTTACCGTTATATCCTGTCCTCTGTACATGACTTGGCACTCCTTCACGGTTTTTCTGTGGCCTGTTAGTGTTCCGTCTCTCTCCTTATGCTCACTGTCGAGCTGCTCCTTCAGCTGCTGCAACTCCACCTGGAGGAGCAAGAACACAAAGACATTTCAAAAAACAACAGCATGAGAATCATATTGAACGGTGATGCTTCTCGACATGACTCCACTTCGGATCGCAGGTCACCTGATTATCTTCTTTCGTGGTATTGGCATCCTTTTCAATGAGCTCCAAGTGCTGAAGCGCCTCTCTGTGCTTCTGGAGTTCTTCTTTCAGATAGTCTATCTCAAGCTGCAAAGCTGGACCGGCCTCCTGAATGAGGAGGAAGAATTTCAGAAAAGTTAAAAGATTACTTGATTCATTAAATTAAAGTGTGAGATGGTTTTTATACATGTTATATGTTTCCTTGTAGTTTATTTATAGTCTACCACTGTGGCCCTGGATTTACAAACACTATGTGAGACGCAAACTTGTTTTTTGTTATATGTCTGACTCTTCAGGATTAGTTGGCAGCATTGCCCCCACAAATATTACCTCTTTAACATTCATGAATGGATTCACAATTTCCTAGTTCAAATACAATCACTTGTTTTCCAAATATTTTTGAGATTTGTGATTGTAACCGTTAATACATTAAAATATAGGCTTATATTTTACAAGTGTTATTTTCAGTGATTAATATCTACTTTGGATAGTAAGTGTCCTCAGTCCTGTAATATTGTTCTTGAATCTGCTATCTGAACCAATTCTGCTCTTTGGTTACAACAGCACAGCCCAGAACCATGGATATACGGCGTTTCAGTGTCAAGACACATAGAACAGATATAAATAATCAATCCATCATCTGTGCTGGACAAACCTGCAGGTTTTCTTTGAGGCTCAGGAAGGTGGCACCGACGTACTCAGCCTCTTTAACCTTGGCCTTGACCTGCTCCACCTTGTTTTCCAGGGAGACTTTCTGAAAACACAAATGAGCAGTGACAGGAATTGTTAGCCCTTTCAGTAAAAGTGAAAAAATAAATAAATTACAAATTACAATCAAAAGATTGGTAAAACATGTACCGGGCAATTGTCTTCTTTTTTCAGCATTTGTGTTTTGGCCAGCTGTTTCCGCCTCTTGTGCTCCACCTCCAGCTCCTCCAGGCGGGAATACCAGGTGGTGTTGGCGTACCTCTGGGCATCAAGCTGCCTAATCTCATCCAGCTTTTTCTCTTGAATTGATTCAAGGACTTCCTGAACACATGAGACAGACAGGGAGGGGGAGGGGGGGGGGGGAACTGGGTCATCCATCATAGGCTCATGCTAGAAACTTTGGTTTAGACTGTGAACTGTGACCTCCTGACAGAGAGTGGGAGAGTAGGGTGCCTGGTAGTTCAATGAGATCCAGGTTGCTAAAAGCTCATCAAACTTCACATTAAAATGCACATTAAGCTGTTGCTCATCTTACCTCGTCTGGCATTCTGGAGTAGACACATTTCTGCAAACCTCCACTGTCAGACGCTGTGCTGACGAGACGCTCAGAGTCCTGAAGACAAGAGGACACACTGGTTTCAGGCCTCAAGCAAACGCCACATTTGTCACCATGAGAACTAATTGATTACAAGGTTATTTAATCCACCACATCATGCCTTCCATCCTATGTCATGGTAGTTTGAATTGCTTCATGTTATCACTGTTGGACGTACACACGTTTTACAATTTCCATGCAATTCGGGTGAACAACGTTGGCGAACGTAATAAATATATAAATACAAAGCAGCTGTGTTCTGCAGACACGTGACTGAGGACAGATGAAGGTGAAGCTGCTTCTCTTACACGGTCGGAATAAGTCAGGTCCTCGTTCATCCGCCGGATTTGCTCCTTCAGCTCGCGGATGGTCTCGCTGTTCTGGTCGATAATGGGCCCGTCACGCGCATACTGCGCCTCTCTCACGCGCTCTGGTGGACAGAATGTTGCATCAACAACACGGAGACTCGTCTAAATTTGTTCCAGTGAGTTATTCTGAAAGAATCATGAGCAAGTCCAACTTACCGAAGAGTTCGATTTTTTCTCTTGTCGCAGTTATCTGGTCGACAACAGAAGGTTCGATTCCGCTCGAAGTCATTTTTGTTTGTGTGTTTGAGATTTTTCTGTGTGAAAAGTGGCTTTGAGAATTTTCTGAGATGAACAGTCTACCAGGAACTTCAGAGTATATGCTTTGAACAGTTAGACGTGAAAGCCTTTTAAAGCCTTTGTGACGTCATACCGGACATCAAAAGCTTTTGACACCCCCGATGATCCCCGATGAAAACTACGTGAAGCCGATGGCCTGTGAAAGTTCGCCTCAATCATTTGTTATTCAGAGTGAAAAATCATAATTTATCTTACAGCAGATGTATATTCTCCATTTCGAATTATATCTCTATCTCTATCTATCTATCTATCTATCTATCTATCTATCTATCTATCTATCTATCTATCTATCTATCTATCTATCTATCTGTTTGGCTTTGCTTTGAGTAGTGCAACAGAAAAATAAAATTATTCTAAAGTCCTCCAACATGGTGTGGACACAAATTTGTAATTCTTCATCTAAAGAAGTTATGGTGACCAACTTGTTTTGGACATAGACTATAGATCACGGGGAAGTCCGATGTCACACTCTCAACTCTGAAACTCTCACATATGTTGCTTTAAGTTTAAATCAAACTTGAGATACCACCAAATTGACGTGTTCTGTCAGACATATTCTGTGACCCTAACCCAAAGAACTGAAGCTAAAGACAGACACATTAAGGGAAAACAAATTTGAGAGTATAATGAAATGAAATATTGATGAAAATACAACCAGAAAACCAGTAAACATATATTATATGTTTGGTAGTTTTCTGCTTGTATTTTGTCTGCGGATTTTAGGGGATTTTATAATGAGATCCCCTAAATTCAGCAGACATTTATAATGACTTTGTAGTTGTGTACTCGGTACACAACTGCAAAGTCATGGTATACAAATACAAATTCCACTTTTACAAGTGGTCAAACCTTTTTCACCAATATACCTTCATAATGTCACGACCTAACACAGTTAAAACACATTGACACTATTACACGGGCGCGCGCTCCTCTCGGCTTCCGTCGATGTGGCGTAAAACGTGTGACGTCAGTATAACAACAACCTGTCATGACAACTCCTATGGGGCGAAAATAATCGGTTGAGATTTGATATCAAATTATGGATCACCTGTTCTACCTGGATGTGAGAGTCAACCTCTGAGGTAGGGACAACAGACTGGATCCGCGCGACGGACGCTGCCGTTCCGACAAAACGCCAAACACTCCCGATGTGTAGCGAACGAGCTAACCTAGCATTAGCCGCTATCTGGTTGCTGTGCCTTCCAGGCGGCGTTAAAAAACGATAAATGTTCACATGACTCCCGTCAAACCTGCAATAACCATGGTGCCGACAGCCACGTGCTCGTTGTGGTTGTAAATTCGTGGCTGCGGACAGAATATTGCGGGAAACAGTTAAGTGTTCGTGCTAGCTTTCCGACCGGCGAAAACCGACATCACGGCGCGACTGAAGTTCGCTTCCGACTCGACTATTAAAGGGAGACTTGTGGGCGAATTATTTTAATTTTTTTTTATAATAAGCGTAATAAATCTATTAAAACATAATCTCCCTTTAACACAGCCTTGCATTAAAACCAGTATAATGTTGAAAATAGTTCAGCAGTTCATCATCCACATCAAAAACACTCAATTGTAAACTGAGTTACTAAAGAAAGAGAAAGTGATAATAGACACTTGGAACTATTATTTAGTTTGTTAGGACGTGATGAAATCTGCTGCATCTTAGTATAAAGCACGTAAATCACTGATTTAGGTCTCCGTCTGGTACATCTGGGTGCATTCCTTTAAACAAGCTATTTATTAAATGATAGATTCTGATTTCTGAAGTCGTCTTAGTTTAAATGTCAGAGCAGGTTTTCTTTTCATGGGTTTTTGATCTCCGACATGATTTTAAGCAGAAATCTGTGTTGTGGGTGTCCGTCCCAAAAATCTGGTTTTCCCAAATTTCTGGGATCAGAAGGGGGTCTCTACTTTAAAAAAAATAAAGATAGACAAATAGACATTTTTGCTGATGCCTCTATTGTACTTTCTTGCTTTAAAAAAAAAAAAAAAAAGTTATATTTTTTCCTTTATGCTAATAGCTTCTTTTCATTGGTGATGTTTTTCACTTGTACCTGTACCTGACTCACCTCACGCTAAACTTCACTACATGTACTTGTTTGTACTTGTTGCCTCCTGTCGTTGACACATTACTTCTATCTGCTCCCCTAAACTGAGCACCTGTAGAGGCTGAACTGTGAAATAGAACTTCCTCGTCTCTGCTTGAACATTTGAATGCATTAGAATGAGTCGGAGAATTACGAACCAATCAGAGGCCGCCTTTCAAAACATATATACCTATGGTATCAATTGACCAATCACGTTGCTCTTACTGGGCGTACTCAAGCCAATAATTCACTATATCTTGGTGAAAAAATAAGAATTTAACCAAAATTAGATGGTGATAAGTTTAGATGAACATTATCCAGATATTTTAGAGGCTTTGAGCAACATGTCCGCTATTTTTTCAGCCGTCTTTTCCAAAAATTGACGGTCCAAATGATGGCTGGACAGCTCGCTGCCTAAAACCATACCTGACAATCACCTGCTCATGTATGCAAACGTGAATATGATTTATAAGAAGTCAAAGTCACTGATTAAGGTGCCATCCTTTCCCCCCCTTGTTACTAGATAACAACATAGTCAATAAACCCAGATCATCCACTTCAGTAGTTTTCGTGAAGGGGGGTTAAATGCAATAGAATACATTTTGAACTTTGTGGCGGCATGTTTAATCACCAAGAACTCACTGAGTGATGACGTGTTAAAAAGCATCAATGTGTGCAGGACTTTCTTCAGGATATGAATCATGTGATGGGCCCGACTCAATACTGCCAATACACAAAGCTGAGAAGTCTGACCAAATTTCATGTTTTCCCCCCTTGTAGTTTATGAGGATGAATGTTGATGAAAAGAAAACACCTGCTACAACTTCATTCCCAAATTGACTGTTTCAGACTATATATAAAGACCTACCAGGTATTTTATTAGAAAAAGCATCAGACTAGCACAAGAAGAGTGTATACATCCAATCAGCTGATAAGTATAATGGGTTTTTATTATATGATGTGATAAATATGCGGAATTGTGTCATTTCATTAAAAAATAAAAACAGTTTGGGAGTTGGACAGTTTGAGTGCAGCTATTTTGGATATAAATCAGATCCTTTGCTGATAAAATAGTTACTTTGCTTTGCTTTAGTGTGACATTACATTTCTGAAATCAAGCTTTCTGCTTGGATTTCCAGTTTAATCCAGAACCTCAAACTTTAAATAAAGTACTTTTCCCCCCTTAACTTTCCCCTGAACGAGCGGACGGGTGCTACACACGTGAGGCCAACTTCCGCCCCGTCAACAAAGCCAGCAGCGTGAATAAAACATCAGAAGAGATCCGCTGCGGACTAAAGTTATCCTTAATGTCCCTGCGTGTCTCCGTGCTGCTTTAACGGCTGATATCACGCATCCTTTCTCGGTATTGCGCTGAGATGAGCTCCGTCCGCTGCTCGACGCGTTAGCCGGGTGATGTTAGCGGAGCATCGGCGGCGGATCGTGGGTGTGCGCGAGCGGATCGTTATAGTCCGTGGGATGAATAGTTAATGTGTGTGTGTGTGTGTGTGTGTGTGTGTGTGTGTGTGTGTGTGTGTGTGTGTGTGTGTGTGTGTGTGTGTGTGTGTGTGTGTGTGTGTGTTGTGCGCAGTCAGCGTGTTTATCCGGCGGTGATTTGAGCGGCTCCAGACGCAGCTGGTTGCCGCTGCGCCCTGCCACGCGCATTGCGGGTGCGCGACGATGCAGGGAAGCGACCGCTGAACTTTTATTAATGTGTCTCTCTCCTCGAGCTGCGCGCGACCCAGGACGGACAGGGCTTTCTTGGACCTGTCACATAGCCAGCCGGAGAGACGGGGAACAGGATCGGGAAGCAGGGCGAGGCGGGCCCCGCGGAGCCGGTGGAGAAGATGTCCGGCAGCCCGGAGAAGAGTTCCACCGCGCAGGAGCTGAAGGAGCAGGGGAACCGGCTGTTCCTCTGCCGCAAGTACCAGGAGGCGGCGACCTGCTACAGCAAGGCCATCGTGAGTGACTGTCTGGGAAGCATCGTGCCCGTGGAGCCTCGTCATGAGTGTAACACTCATTGTCTGTTTCCGCAGAACCGCAATCCTTCGGTGGCAGTGTACTACACCAACAGGGCTCTGTGCCACGTGAAGCTGCAGCAGCATGACAAGGCTCTGGCAGACTGTAAGCACGCCCTGGAGCTGGACAGCCAGTCGGTGAAGGCCCACTTCTTCCTGGGTCAGTGTCACCTGGAGCTGGAGAACTACGACGAGGCCATTGGCAACCTGCAGAAAGGTCAGGATAACTTTTAGGACAATAAAAGTTGTATTTTTGTGTCAGTGTGTGAAACCGCAGCCGCTTTATTGCACAATCCTCCTCGTGTGTTTCCTCATTTAGATGAAAGTTAGTGTGTGAAGTTCATCTTCTCTGTTCTGCCGCCGCTGCCAGTCGCTTCAGCGTCAAAGAACAAATAAATTAATCCGCTTCAACTTAAAAATAAAATCTGAAGCTCTTACACTCTGAGGCTCTTTGTAGATGCAGCATCGTTTTTACAGGGATTTTTCGAAAGTGCCGAGTCGCCGTGATGAGAGCGGCATGTCGGAAGGAAATAAAACTCTAAATGTGCTTTGGTCAGTGTTCCTTCTTGTGGATGTTTGACCTTTGCCGTGCAGATTGATGGATGTGGAGTTTCTCTGAGAGTCACTTCTGATCTGAGGACATTTTGAAAAGACGATGCCTGAATTCACATTCCAGCATGTTAAGTGATTGCAATTGTTTTTAGAGTCATAGAAAGACTTGTTTAATATTTTAATGGCAGACTAACTACACTGCTACGCGGGGGTGGGAAGACGGATCGTCTTGAGCTGCATCATCAAGTTTATCATCGATGTGTTATCTTGTTCTGCAGCTTATAACCTGGCGAAGGAACAGAGGCTGAATTTCGGAGACGACATCCCCAGCGCCTTGCGTATAGCCAAGAAGAAACGCTGGAACAGCATCGAGGAGAAGCGCATCAACCAGGAGAACGAGCTGCACGCCTATCTGACCAAACTCATTCTGGCCGAGAAGGAACGGTGAGGCTGAAGAGAAACGTGCCGACGCCACGTCAATTCCGAGACGATTCAAGCAACTTAATCATAACTTTGCATTTCATTCAGGGAACTTGAAGAGTACAAAGAAAAACAAGATGACAATCAGAACGGAGGCGACGTGGCCAAGATGGCGTCAAAACACGTAAGTCTGGCCCGGAGTATTTGGGTCGACGCGGCGGAACACGTTGATAACATGAAACTGTGGCAATCCTCAGGACAAGTACCTGATGGACATGGACGAGCTCTTCTCTCAAGTGGACGAGAAAAGAAAAGTAAGTAGGAGAATTGCCTCCCAGTGTGTTAATTGCGTCGCCCGGTGAAAGCGGAGATCGTCTGTGTGGCCATTAGGCGGAAAGCGGAGAAGCGGCGTCCATTAGCGCGCCGGCAGCGGTGCACCTCGCTCACAGTTCACTCGCTTCTTTAAACCGTTGCCACGGCAACTCACACAGATGAACTCACACACACACACTTTTCAGGCGTCAAAGTTGACACGGCGCGTGTCTGCGTGTTTCTGATGTCTGGATTTTTGCCGTATATATTCGAGTGACGCACAGCCGCCGACAATCAGGGGAATAAAAACGCCACTAAGCGGCTCCTGCTCTGATGTTACCACGGTAACGGCTGCACCTCGCTTCCTGTTGTTGACTGGACTGAAGAAATTGTTATAATAAACAAGTAGTTTTAATCCAACCCTATAATCGTAATCCCTGGATTTCATTTCCACCTCGGCTGCACAGCGCGTTGGTTTATGTCGTTTCTGAGCAAACTAATTTGTTAATTTGTGCAATAATGCCTCCGGAGAAGTTCCATTAAGTTCACGGCTCCGGCCGTCTTGGTTGTGGCGTCTCTGCAGAAGCGAGAGATCCCAGATTACCTCTGTGGGAAGATCAGCTTCGAGCTGATGAGGGAGCCGTGCATCACTCCCAGTGGAATCACTTACGATCGCAAGGACATCGAAGAGCACCTACAGGTGAGAGCCCTGCTGGCTGCACGCTCGCCGTATAAACTCCTTTTTACATTCCTTACTACCAATAAGAAGTTTAAGAAGTCGAGGCTGTGATTCTCAGAAATCTATTCAGCTTCAATAAAGAGGCTTGATATTGATATTTGTCTCCAACGTTCTGATGTTTACCTGCACTTCTTTGATCCGTGATGAGGAAGAAGTGCAGTTACCATATTTACACTTATTGTGTAGTTGAGCCTCTGATCTGGTTCTATTAGTCTGCATGTCGATACTGATGATGTAATAAAGAAAAGTCACTATGAGTTGGGAGTTAGACAGACACTTTAATGCTGCAAACTCCTCAGAGAGTCTTGGTTATATTTCTGTGATGTCATTTCTTCAGGGTAAGATGTGGTTTAAGATATTAAGGTGATCAGGTTGTTTGATTTAAAAAAATAAGAATTCTTGTAGGGAAACGATCACAGTTGAAAGTATTAACGATCCTCCTTCCTACTGATGCTGCAGTAACACGGCGACCCAATAGCCAAATGTCCATTTTTAAAACTGATCTTAAAAGCATTTTTATTCTTTGGCTTTTAACCCAAATTCAGTCTTTATTTCTATTGTTTGTACTTTATGTTTTTATGCCTCTGTGTCTATTTATATTCAACATGTGGTTTCAGCTGTGCTCAGGTGCTTCAATCTGACTAAACACGGACGTAATTGTGAAGATTAAGGCTTTTATTAGAATTTAAGTCAGTATGAAAACAGTTTAAATGTAAAGTGTGCAGCAGATGTTTCCATGCTCTGATTGTCGACACTTCATTAAAAAGTCATTCTCCACGAAGCCACACGTTGTTTCTGCTCTGTCTGCAGCGAGTGGGTCACTTTGACCCGGTCACCAGGAGTCCCCTGACCCAGGACCAGCTGATCCCCAACCTGGCCATGAAAGAAGTGATCGATGCCTTCATCCAGGAGAACGGCTGGGTGGAGGACTACTGAGGAGACGCCTCTCATCTCTCCGTCACCCCCCCTCCGGCGCTCAACACGAAGCCTGGACGACACGAGACGAGAGAGAACTATAGTGAACCGATCACCCCCTTGCCTGGATACGAACTTTACACAAGCGGGGAAAAGCCAGACGATGGACTACCGAGACGGGAGCCACGTTTCTCGCCCTCTAATCCCCACATTTCAAACTCTGCTGTAAAACCATCCCACCGCCCCAGCTCACAGAGCCTGCTGCTCCCTTTAAGACCTCCTCCATCCTCTCCTCTCCTCCATCCTCTCCTCTCCTCTCCTCCATCCTCTCCTCTCCTCTCCTCCATCCTCTCCTCTCCTCACCTCTCCTCTCCTCCATCCTCTCCTCTCCTCTCCTCACCTCTCCTCCATCCTCACCTCTCCTCCATCCTCTCCTCTCCTCACCTCTCCTCCATCCTCTCCTCTCCTCTCCTCCATCCTCTCCTCCATCCTCTCCTCCATCCTCTCCTCTCCTCTCCTCCATCCTCTCCTCACCTCTCCTCCATCCTCTCCTCTCCTCCATCCTCTCCTCTCCTCTCCTCCATCCTCTCCTCACCTCTCCTCTCCTCCATCCTCTCCTCACCTCTCCTCCATCCTCTCCTCCATCCTCTCCTCTCCCCCATCCTCTCCACTTCTCTCCTCCATCCTCTCCTCCTCTCCTCTCTCCTCTCCTCCATCCTCTCCTCTCCTCTCCTCCATCCTCTCCACTCCTCTCCTCTCCTCCATCCTCTCCACTTCTCTCCTCCATCCTCTCCTCTCCTCTCCTCTCCTGGGGCCACATTCTCAGGTCTCTCCCTAATCTTTTCTTTCTCCGAGTGCCACAATCCCTAGAAAAACATCAGCATTGCACTCGTGTTTCACACAAATCATCGATAAAAAAGAACAAAAAAATGACATTTAGGTGTTCGAATGAAGACATTAGCTTTCGTTTATCGTTTCCTCCAGTATTTTATAGTCATTTTACATGAAACATTTGAGCATTTGTCCATTTCTAAATGTACATTTGTAGAAGGGGCAACAAAAATGCCAAAAACCTGCTTGGAGGTTGTTTGTATGCAACTTTTACACCATGACAATGAGAAGAGGAATTTCTATTTCCTTCCCCCGGTGGCGCCGCCTACATACGACCCATGTCGCCATACTGTAAGATTGAGTAGATAAAATAGGCTTTTCTTTTTCTTCCCTTTTGCATATCAATCGCACCCCGTTACAGACAATTGAGATAAGTTGAATGTATGCATTAAGTATTATTTAGGTTTTGAGTGAATCTCATGTAATTCAAGATGCTTTTATTTCTTAAAGATGATAAAAGGGTTTTCTTGAAAAGCCTTGAACTGAAGACAGGAAATGAATGGCGATGGCTGCTGCGTTTAACAAAACAAAAGTTTGCTGGATTTAAGAACAAAAATGTAAAAGAAAATGTTGGATTTTAGGAGACGGGAGACATTAGCTGTTGCAAAAAAGAAAAAGGAAAAAAGAAGTTTCTTTGAAGAGTGGTCTGCGCTGTCAGTGTCGTGTTTTGAGAAGAAAAATCGTCCCGTTTGCCTGGAATGACAGAACAGAACTCTCCTCCAGCATGACGGGATGTTTTCTTTGAATTTTTGAATTTCGTTCTAATCCCTGGAGAAGATGGCCGTGGACTCCTCACGTTAACCTTCACGCCCATTTTCCTGCAGCAGCTTCTGCACAGCCAGGATCCTGAGGTTTTCACCCGCGGCACACGAAATGCTGGAAGAGCTCCGACCATCCTCTCCTCCTCTTCCTCCTCCTCCTGCGTACCTCACAGCGACTGTTTGCTGCGCCCATTTTTTATTTCTTTTTAGTTCACTGCTTTTGAGTTTACACGTCCGCCCCCCCGCTGAACGTGTCTGTGATGAATTTGACCCGTGGCTGGTCGGTGTACATAACGTACTGGTGTATCTGATTTTCCTCTTTTTCTTTCTCTGAGAAAATCCTAGAGCTTGAGAAAACTGTATTAAATGTAGATATGTTGATAACATAAAAACAAACAAAAAAGCCTGATTCAGTTTTCATTTGTCCCCAATTAAACCGTGAACTTTGAGCTGGTGTGTGCGGTGCCGTTTCTCACATGGACCAATGAAATATGTGTGAATAATGCTGCGCAGCTCACATTTATTTCAGTTTACAGACGAAGACCGGATCCATCTTTGACATGAAGATGTGGCGCCGCCTCTCATTAGATGCCACATGAGAAAAGTCACACTTTCTTGGCTCATTGCATCATTTTCACACATATAACGATGCAGCAATGTCTACTGGTTTGTTCCTGTGCTGGAAAGACTCTGAGTTTGCATGTTCCCTCTTTACCTGCGGTGGATACAGTGGACCTTGTGGGGTGATGAGAAAAGCCCTGCTTTGTTTTAATAACCCCAGATTATGACATTTCAAACCTTGAATCAATGAGAGATCAATCAATCAAATGTTAAAGGAGAATCTAAAATATGTAACAACATGAGGCGTCGTGACGCAGAAAAAGTTGGAAAGAAAGTCACCTTGGTGTCAGGCGGTCTGGTCAGGTAATACCACCCTCTACCACCAGATGGTGTAGTGGAGCTTCGAAGCTCAGAGTTTAAATGTATATTACAGTCAAAAGAACAAACATATAATGCTATTCTTACATTTACTTGATTGGAAATGATCATTAAAAAAACAGCAACGCAATTAAATAAGGTTTTAGATTAACGCAGACTGGAAACTATAGTGAGTAAATCCTGCAACCTCATATATGAACAAAGAAAAAATGAATTTAAAAAAATATTCCCAATGATGGAGACACACAATGATCAATGGCTGCTGAGCTTCATTTAAATGTACATTTTTTTAATCTTCATGAAATAATGTGACCATCTGCACGAGTTTGTTTCTAAAAGTAAACATGAGAAGTTGAAATTTCAAGTAGAATTTTTATTTTGCCAACAGAAGTGATCAAACACGTCCACATCCTTTATGATTTCTCAATAGTGATTATTATTATTATTATTATTATTATTATTATTATTATTATCATCATCATCATCATCATCATCATCATCATTGTTATTATTATCATTATTATTATTATTATTATTATTATTATTCTAACTGTTATCACTATGACCAATTCTATCTAATGTAAAAACTATTTCTGGCATTTTTGTTTGTATTTCTTTTTTTCTTACCTATTCTCTGTACCTTATGAAATTAATATAATTTTGTTTAAATGTATTTTATGTTTCTATGTTATTGACTCTAATGAGGGAAACAATAAAAATTCATATAAAAAAAAATAGTGACTATTATGGGATGTAAACATGTGCAATGTTAGGGAAGTTGCTATTGTCTGGTCTTGCCATGGAATACACATGTATACACACACACACACACCCACCCACACACACACACACACACACACACACACACCATTGTGAGAGTGTGTGTTGCAGAGCTGATGTCATGGTCGGTGCCAGGAGGGAAGCGAGACGCCAGCCAGCGGGACTGAGGCACCGACACACAACGTTCAAGAAATCAACATGGAAATGGTAAGAAAAGCTGATTTCCTCTCACCCTGAGATGGAGCTTGTGGTTATTTGATTGCTGACGATGGCGACTGTCCTGCGTGTGTTTCCAGAGTGGCGTGAGGCCTGCTGTGCTTCTGCTTGGTGTCGTGACGTCTGTGACTTTCTCCTCAGCCACTCAAGGTAGGAACCAAAAACAAAATGTCATTAGTTCACTAATCAGCCAACAAAATGTGCCCCCGTATGTACTGAGTACAACGTGGAAAGCTTTTACAAAACTATGAGCAAACTCTCCCGATGTAAAATCTAAAAGTCATTTAGCCTTTATGATCCATCATAAATATTCATTATTGATTCTTCCTGCTCATTTCTGCTTTCTTCACTGTGCTGCTGTGCTGATTAAACCTCTTTGTAAGGCACACTGATGTCCTTACATGCTGACAAAAGGAAAAAGAAATCAAGTATAGTTCTATTAAAGGATATTTCAAGATTTCATGTCTCTATTTTTGTGCCTGTAAATCATTTATTAATAATTCAACATGTTTGATTCGATTTACACATACCTAGAGCTAGACCGATATAAAGTGGTGTGTTTGAGGCTTTAATTATTATTTTACAGAATTTCTTGCTCTGTAACCTGATGACAAATCTCACTTTTCATTTAATAATGTCTTGGATCAAAAGTAGCACAAGTGGAATTCTATGAAAAGACTAATCGAGTCTATAAATCAGATTTTTCCAGACGTGTGAGTCAGCCTGTATGTGTGGACGGGTCTCACCGTTTCACACACATTCTTTTCTCTCCTGACCTCCAGTTGGTCTGAGTGACAAAGTCCTGGTCTTCCCTTACGAGACGGACTTCAGCTTCGTGGCGCTGATCCCTCAGAAGGAGATGGCGCTGCGGGCCTTCACCCTCTGCATGCGTGTGGCCACCGAGCTGCCGGAGGAGCGCCAGATCATCCTGTTCGCCTACCGCACGGCCGACTACGACGAGCTCAACGTGTGGCGGGAGAAGGACGGACGGGTCTCCTTCTACATGTCCGGCGACGGCGTCTTCTACTACCTGCCTCCTCTCACCACCTTCCGCACCAGCCTCTGCCTCACCTGGGAGTCCCGCACGGGCCTGGCCGCCTTCTGGGTGGAGGGCAAACGCAGCACCTACCAGGTGTACAAACCGGGCCACAGCATCCGGCCCCAGGGCAGCATCATCCTGGGACAGGACCCCGACAAGCACCTGGGGGGCCTGGAGGCCGTGCAGAGCTTCGTGGGCGAGGTGGCCGACCTGAACATGTGGGACTTCGTCCTGTCCAGGAGCATGATCCAGGCCTGGAACTACGGACACAAGGTCCCCAAGGGAAACATCTTCGACTGGGCCACCATCGAGTACGAGCTGAACGGGAACGTGATGGTGGTGGACGATGACTGACTGGATGTGGAGTCCAAAGCAGGAGGGGATCAGGTTTCTGAGGTCGGCGTGGGACTGATCATGATTTGTCTCCTTATCTTTCTTAGATTCACTGTTGTTTTCTTGTTATGATACTTCAACTGTTCCTCCTTGAGTTTCTATCGTTATCGCAGATAAACGAGTCTTCCTTTATCGCCTGGAATTAAAACCCACTGCTTCACACGCAGCACCAGAGCTTTGGCATTCGAAGCCACTTTAACAAAAACAGACATACTAAGTTATTTCAGATTTCTCCATAGGGTGGCACTCTGCACTAGTTTACACCATCCATGCAGCATCTGGTCCAATAAAACATTAAAACTAATAAAGATCACAATTTAGACTCATTTCAATTTCTTTGTTTTGCACAATTCCAACATTTACCAGACAAATTTGTTTAAGAAGTTAAAGCATCACCACAACGCAGCTGAACATACACACTTACTCTAACGTATCATCACACATCCAACATCTACTAACAAAACTCACACCCAGTAAATGTTAGTTTATTGATCAAAAATGATGAAGGTGATATTGAAAGTTGTTTTTTTTTTTTATCACACGAGACTTGATGTCTTTAACCGAGAGACAAACAACAATTATCATGTTTGAAATCGTCTGCCAGCGCGTCGCCGTCGGTGAACAAACTCTCTCATGAATTTTCAATGTTTCCACTGATGTAAGAGCGCTTTTGGGTCTGAAATGAAATCTCGCCGTGCGCATGACTAATATTGTTTGTAATTAAAGAGAAGATTTTGTCTTTGAACTCTGGCAGCTTTCTTTTCAGGATCACCAACTTTTTCACACATTTTGATAAAAAACAGAAGTACGAGCCGATTTAAAAACCAGAGCTGTTGCATTGTTGTTATTGCAAGAAATTCTTTTCTTTCTTTTTTTTAAGGGGCGGGTTCTTGTTTCCATTTTCAGTTTTATTCATTAACACAGCAATTTAAAGGAGATGGTATAATAAAGCGTAGACACACCCCAGCAAATAGTGTAAAATATACAGTCCTTCAGTCAGAACTGGCCCAGCAGTGTCCAGTCTGCAGGATGTGCAATGTGAAAATAACAAAGAAGATTTGAACACAAGACAGAAGACACATTTTCACCTGCTGCTTCTAGTTCTATCCTGTTCATGCAGTAATTATAAAGCTGCATTACAAGCTGGGCTCATGAAATCCAGACGTCGAGGGTGAATTTGTCTAAACATGCAGAAATCACATGAGGAGAGCAGATAGAATCATCGAGCCATGAGTCTTACCTCCCATCTTGTCCAGTTTGCAGGGTGCCGGACAAGATGCCAGCGAACAAAGACACGGAACACCAAGTTCATCACATCTACATCTACGGGCATTTTAGGGTCATCAAGAGACCTGCTATGTATGTTGTTGTACCTTGTGAAGAACCTGGAGGGCCAGACGAGGCTTTTTACAACTGAACCACTAATTCATCGAGTGGCTTCAAAAGATTTTGTAAAAATGAAAATGAACATTTTGAGATAATACCTATTCTTCGTTTCAAACATGTTCTTATTTAAAGGGGTCATATTCTACAACCTTTCAACTCTTTCACAAATTCTCTAGTTGGTCCAAAAACGTTGTTTTCAAAGTTTATTGCTTTTCCTTGATTTACTTCATTTGAATATTGGATCATAGGAGCGGCCTTACTGTGGGAGGAGTCAAAGGGAGGGCCTACCTCGATTGGGATTGGCTGAACCCCTGATGACACTATATAGGGTTTGATTCTGATTGGCTGCTTGGAGCAACACACTTTTTAAAACCTGAAACAAGTCAGGGACAGAGAGGACCGACTGTCTTCACTTCTGGGACGTCGTTCCAGGTTTGTGGACGAGTAGTACTGCTGGAAAACCAGTAGGAAGTGAATTTTGCATCATGTGACCCCTTTAAGCTCACTGAGCTGTTTGGCCTCATTCAGGTCCATCTGGGCGTTAAAGTTATTCTGCCACCTCTCAAAGAACCGGACACATTGCTTTCTGTTTGCACTGGCTGGGGAACAGTGAGGGAGAAATACTTTGCAATCATCACATTCCTCTTACTGAAGCAATGTTGTAATGGTAAAGAAAACTGAAAATATCCACCGGAGCACAAATGAAATAATGAAACCATTGTTTCCATGTGTATGAATTCGTTGTGTTCTCCGATGGACCGCGGCAAACAACCACGAGACATATGTCTTCCACCGCAGTCGTATGGAGCTACTCCACTAACAAAGGCCCCTCAGAAAAGGCTCAAGGTCAGATCTTCTCCATCCAAGTGTAACACAGTAACCCTAAGTTCCAGCGCGCCGTCTCCGCTCGCCTCTGTGCACCCATCCACCCCGCCTGCGCCGCCACCGCTGACCTCCTTGCAGAGACGAGGGAGAAGTTTCCGGCCGTGCAGCCCGAGCAGGCTTCCTTCGGGGTGGTAAAGTGCTGCGTTCCCAGTGTGTTTATTCCGACCAAATCAGCCGTCGGCTCTCTCGCAGCAGCTAAATAAGGAGAAGGCAGGGCCAACGAGTTCTGACTGCGGGTCAGCAGCCAAATGTTCCACCTTCTTGGATGTTGCAATGCATCAATCGCAATGCCCACTCACTGTGCCGTAACACCTTTGTGGACCATCTGCCCAAGCCTGGCTTCTCAGCCCTCTGGTACACACACACACACACACACACACACACACACACACACACACACACACACACACACACACACACACACACACACACACACACACACACACACACACACACACACACACACACACTGGGGCTGCTAATTCTTCAGACATTCACACGCAAAACTTTCCACTTATAAACTTTATCAGTCGTTTGCTATCTTTCCATTTACAAGACTGAAGAGTGTCTCTATTGTAAAAAATAGACTAACGTTTCTTAACCTAGATTTTGGACCTTTTAATTCCCTTGTTAATATCTTGACACACCTCTTCTCTGCACCCCAGAAGGACGTGGAGCTGCTTAACATAAGGACCAAATCAGTGTCCTCCTCACAGAAGGGATAATTATTCCCCGTGTCCCTGTGTTGCATGCATTATCCAACTGAGCAAACAGTTGCAGGGCTCCTTGTCCCGCTCGGGGACAGGGACCCATGAGATCTGCATATTGGCCCATGGTGGTGTAAGCTGTCTGGGACGAGGCGGTGCCGCTGCCTGTATGTCCGTGCGTGTGGAGCTGGTGAAAATGTTTTCCACGCGAGAGGAGATAGACGGCGAGAGGGAGGCCCGTGTGAGCCGGGCGAGGGGAGACAGAAGGAGGGCCGTTCTGGATTCCTTCGAGCAACTCCAAATAGATTTCCAGGGCAAAGCATATTTGCATACGCAAGACAGTGCTACGAGCTATCCCAGTGAGCCGTGGCATGTGTGCATTGAACAGATGGATCATTTCTTTTTTTTTTATTTTAGAGCTTTCTTGCAGATATTTCTGCCCATTCAATTGAGATCTTGGGATTATTCAGCTGGATTTTTTTTTAATCATGAGGCTTAAAAAAAGCGTCATCAGGATCAAGCAGCTCTTGTTTGTCAGGTTTTTCACGTGATCGATGGCAGTACATCGGGAGGTTTTCAGTTTCAGACTTGAGCTGTCAGCAGGGAGATTTCAATCTGTGAACCTCCAGAACACTGCTGCTCCCTTATAGGGAACCACCGTTTAAACCACAAAGTAAAACAAAGAACAACTTTCGTTCTCCTGGTGATGAAACATCTGATCTTCATCTGCAGTCTGCTGGTGTCAGAACCTGCATCTCAGAGGAATTATTGCCCTGAAAAGAGTTTTAATCAAATTAATAATAGTCGTCTCTTCTTGTTTCTTTAAATCATGAATTTAACGGTAAAGTTTGATGGGAACTGGAGAAAAGCATCAGACTGGTTAGGATGGAAACCTTCGTCTCACCGCTTCGCCTCCGTTTTCACAAAATCTTTAGACAATAAATCCAATAACATCTGTTTGTAAAGCTCAATGGAGGAGTGAAGACATGACCTGAATGTCTCTCTCTCTCTCTCTCTCTCTCTCTCTCTCTCTCTCTCTCTCTCTCTCTCTCTCCCTCTCTCTCTCTCTCTCTCTCTCTCTCTCCCTCTCTCTCTCTCTCTCTCTCTCTCTCTCCCTCTCTCTCTCTCTCTCTCTCTCTCTCCCTCTCTCTCTCTCTCCCTCTCTCTCTCTCTCTCTCTCTCTCTCTCCCTCTCTCTCTCTCTCTCTCTCTCTCTCTCTCTCTCTCTCTCTCTCTCTCTACTCTCTCCCTCTCTCTCTCTCTCTCTCTCTCTCTCTCTCCCTCTCTCTCTCTCTCCTCTCTCTCTCTCTCTCTCTCTCTCCCTCTCTCTCTCTCTCTCTCTCTCTCTCTCTCTCTCTCCTCTCTCTCTCTCCTCTCTCTCTCTCTCTCTCTCTCTCTCTCTCTCTCTCTCTCCTCCTCTCTCCCTCTCTCTCTCTCTCTCTCTCTCTCTCTCTCTCTCTCTCTCTCCTCTCTCTCTCCTCTCTCTCTCTCCCTCTCTCTCTCCCTCTCTCTCTCTCTCAGAGCTAGTAATCTTGCAGGCTGCTCGCTCGTCCTGCCCCTCTGGGCTGTATGAAAAATTCACCAAGGCTTTCCCATTAGAGTCAGTCTGAATCAGGGCGCAGGCGTTACAATGGCCACTCGCATGACACTTTTATCACTCGACATTAGCAACGCAAATGTTGTGTTTACCAAACACAAAATCACGGCAGCGGTCAGGGTCATTCCAGACGTGCACCCCGCCGACCGTTCAGGACGGAACTCTACAAACCAGATGGAGGTTGGGGTGGGTGGGGGGTGGGGGGTGGGGGGACTTTCCAGTGCGAGTGTTTCACACTAACGGTGCGAGACCTGACCTTCCTGGTGTGGAGTGTGGGAGCGGTTTGGCTGTGTCCGGTACGATTCCTCCAGGCAGGACGACCAACAGCACAGTCTACCTCTGAGCGTCCCGCGTCCAGAAACATTAAACTCCCTGAGCAGAGGAAGAGCAGCACCCAGACAAAAGGCCGATCACTACTGTTTATAACTCATTTCATTTAGTTTGAAAACAGGACACAGTGAATAAAACAACAGACAGGCTCTATTATTCTGCTTTTACTTTATTCTTTTCCTCCATTTTGTCTTTTGAGCCTTCACTCTATGTTTTTATTTACTGACTTTAAGTTTGGGGGGTTTTTCCAAATATCTGGACGAGGCAATTAAAATTTTCTGTTCAAATAAAAGCTTGAAATGTTTTATTGTTTTAGTGCAAAGATTCGTATGAATTGAAAAACTAACAAAAAACTAACTCTAACAAATATTATTCCAGCAGTTAAAATGAAAGACAATAGTTTTCTGTTGTTGTTGCGCTTGATTCTGCTCACAGGCTGTATTTCTGCAGATAACATATTTTTAAGGGAACTCATGAGAGAAGCCAGTAAATTCATATTCAAATAATTAAAAAGACAATAAACATCCTATCTTTTTTCAAAATGTAAAAATGAGATAAAATAAAATTTAAACCAATCTCATCAGAAATTATTATTAATAATCATATGTTGTATTGTGATGCTTAAACAGCATCATCATCATCATCACATTTGTCACATGTCATTTTATCCACATCTCTCATATGACACGATCAATTAATCAGAAAATGATTTCCTCTCCGTTACGATCAAGGCAGCAACACAGTCGTGACTCGGTGCACAAAAGATAAAACCATAAAAAGAAAAGAAAAGACTTTTCCTGTCGTTTGCTGCACATTACAAAGCATAAAAAAACAAACAATTATTCGGTGTCCTCGGCCCTGAAGGAATGCAGCATTAGAGAGGAAAGAGGAGCGAGCGGCTCTGTGGTTGAATGCGTCGTGGCTTTTAGCGTTGAATTCCCCTCCGTCGCCTCTGGGCCGGCCTCTCCTGTGAACATATGAGCCGCGCCGCAGCGTGACGGTCCAGGGCCTCCTGATTAAATATTACAGCCCTCTAAATGGATGGAGATTAGCCTCTGTGGGAATGTTAGGGCTTAATTTACCCCCCCGGCCAGATAGAGAGTGTGTGTGTGTGTGTGTGTGTGTGTGTGTGTGTGTGTAGGGCCGTACATGTGCATGACTGTAAAGGGATTACATTTTGTCAGGAGTAGGTCAGTTGAGGTTGAGCTGTGGTTTTCTTCGGGGGGGGGGGGGTCACTCACTTTCTATCAGACAAATTAAATTAAGGACACGTCAGCCTCACGCTTTCTATTTTTGGTCAAATTCGATCGTTTTCTATGAAATGGGACATATTTTAGAGAAAAACTGAGACACAGTTTGGAGAAGAAAAAAGAATGAAAGGTGCGAACGAGGGCGCAGAGTGGTGCAGTGGTTCGCACTGTCAGCTCACACAACAGAAACCCAGTTCGAGTCCAGGCCAGGCTTTTCTGTCTTAGGTTTGCATGTTCTCTTTGTACTGCGGCCCCCTCCCGCAGAGCAAACACATACATGTGAGGGTAATCAGTGACTCTAAAATACCCCCAGGTGTGGATGACAGGGTGAACCCAGACGGCACCAGCCAGCGGGGATCAACCTAGTACTACAGTACTACAGTACTCCAGTACTATAGAAGATGGATTGATTGAATAACTATGTGAATTAATAAAGGTAAGCTTACTTTATGCTTGCAGTATCACACCCAGGCAGAAGTATTCCTCCTTCAGTACATCTCCAAGTTGACTTTCTTTTCTTCTTCTGCAGAATCATCTGATCTTACAAAGGTAAATCACATTAAAATACAATTTTGTAGTAATTATTTAAAAGAGTTGTATCTTTTTTTGCTGAATACAGAAAATGTGTGTGTGTCACACATGTAGAGAAACCGAAGTTGTTTTAGTTTTATTAGAATCATTTTAGAATTGTTGATCTAAATTCTGACATTTCCTCCTGAAAAGTTACGAAATGATGCAAATACAAAATTGTGCGTATAATGAAACCCACATGCACTAAAACAAATCTACACAATTACTATGGTACAGTAATTAAATTATAGGAGGGGAAAGTCACATTCTGTTCAATTTAATCTCTTATTGTCCAGATTTAAATGGATCTGGAAGTAAATCTATTGAGCGCTTGTTTTCTCTTCTTGGACAATTGTTTGCTTTAAGCAAAATGTAAAATTAAAAGACTATTAAAAGCATTAAGTGTTCTGTTTTAGATATATTTCTACCTGTTCTATCTGCTTTATTGTAGCTTCCAGTTATTTCATCCACAGTTATGGATTAAACAACTGTTATTCTAATTGCAGTCTGTTTTCTACGTTCTTTAATAACATCTCCAAGTTTCAGTTTGCATTATTGATTTGTTGGTTTTGTAGTTCACCGCATGGAAAATGCTTTTAAGGATGTGAGTGCGTGTTTTGAGGTCTTTGCACGAAAACCCAGAACTTTATTATTTATAAACACACATAAGCTTCAAGAAGAAAGCGAAGATCTATTAAACCATCCGCTCTCTCTCTCTTTTCATCTGTACCGTTCAGATAAACATATGGTTGGTTTCTCTCTCTCTCTCTCTTTTCAGCAGAAGCATCAGATGTATCACTGCGAGGCCTGATTGCTCCTCTTAATTCTCCTCTCATAACGGACAAACACATTCATCAAACACACTCCACATATGTGTACAGCATGCACAGACAATGACTGCGCGACGCAAACGTGCCGCGGCGTTCGCGCGCGCGCGCACACACACACACACACACACACACACACACACACACACACACACACACACACACACACACACACACACACACACACACACACGTGCACGCAAGCACTCTGTGCCACTGGGCAGGGACTAGCCTGAAAGATTGAAAGCAATTAAAACTATCATCTGCAGTGGCTCTGGGCAGGCCTGTGGCTGCGAGGGGGGAGCTGCCACTGTGCATCAGCCTCTCAGTCTCAGCAACGCACAGCGACATGAGAGGGAGAGTCGCAGCGCTCTCTCTCTCTCTCTCTCTCTCTCTCTCTCTCTCTGTATCCGAAACACAACGCCACCGCTCCCCCTCGCATCGTACGCACATGTATGCTCATGCGAGGCTTTTGTCATACTCCTGCCACAACGCCGGGTGCAGCTGCTCATCCTCCACCTGTGTCCACGCCAACACGCCATCAAGCTCGGAGACGAACAGTCGCTCGTCGGGAAGTTGAGCTGGTTTGTAACAATAATGGTTTAGATTTACTGCAGGTGCGTCGCACACGGTCTCATAATGGCCTGGCCTGAAGCATAAGCAACGTGTCTCCAGAGGTGCAGGGAAACAAGACAGTGAAAAACACACAAAAGTTTAAGTTGTGAGTCAGTGTGTTGATTATGCAAGGTGCCTTTGGTGCTGGTAGAAGTGCTTGTTTGGTTCCTGTAAACAGAGTCAGCAGAACCTCGGGTACTCATGGATGGAGGCCAAGAGAGAAAATAGTTATTGTTCCGGTAAATACTTCAGTGTTTTGGGGTGATTCACTCACACACACACACACACACACACACACACACACACACACACACACACACACACACACACACACACACACACACACACACACACACACACACACACACACACACACACACACACACACCCCTGCTCATCAGTCTGATCTCATTAAGCGAGGAGTGCGGTGACTCCGAGCTGTTTGGACCAAACTTGGAGCAGTTTACCTGCGTTCAGATCTCTTGGAAAAGGTGGCTGTCTGCTTCTGTCTGGACCGACCCTTAACAAGTCTCCTCAGGACAACCACACCACCATTATCAACCGTGGTTACTGTTTCTCTCTCTCTCCCTCCGATCGGCTCGCGACCTGTCACTCTCACTTAGCGTCTACATTAGCACCGGTGGTTTCCTCATCCTGGTTCTCTTCAGCCCTCCCCGCCACCGTCTCCCCTCGGTGCGTTTGAATACATATCTCCAATACTCTGCCCCGTCTTAATTTGACAGGCCCCTGTTTTGTCAGTCTGACAGGCCCATAGCAAGACACTAATAGGCCACAGAGACCACCAGCAAAGGCACCAGCCAAGGAAGGCCCTGCGGTGCCAGTCCCCATCACCCTCCACGTCTCTCGCGGCGATTCAGGCAGGAGGATGGTAGAAGAGGGGGGGGGGGGGGGGGCGGAGGTCAGGGCGAGGGTGGTCAGGCAGGAGCGCTGTCACAACAGGCCAGAGCAGACTGGACCAGGCCTCAGCACTGACACCCGTCACTGCTCCTCTGTAACCCCCACCACCACTATCACTCAACTCACACACACACACACACAAAAGAGGGCGAAAAGAGCAGCCAGTGGGGGCGTCCAGGGATGTAATGAACGGGCCTGCCACTCACAGCCAGGGCGGCAGGCGTCACAGGGACGGTGGCCGAGGGAGGAAATTAACTGTGGGCTGGTTTGTTTGTCGACGGACCCACGGTGGAGCAGCTGGGACAGAGATGTTTGTGTGTGTGTGTGTGTGTGTGTGTGTGTGTGTGTGTGTGTGTGTGTGTGTGTGTGTGTCCCTTTAGGCCACCTGTCTGACTCATTGTGACCTGCTAAACTCTGATCACAGTTAATTGCCGGCCGGTGGTGGAGACAGGAGACTTCCAGTGAATTTGGGACAGTGGCTATTGTCCTTCTTTTGTTTACTTCCCAGACAGGTAAGAGTCCAAACCAGACACTTGATTTTCCAACTGGTACATGACCTCAATGTCTTTTAAATGTGATCACAGCCTCCTGCTCCTTTGACTCTCATTAAATTTTGTTGACTTTTTGGCTTGAAATACCTGAAGAACCACAGATGTCTGACGGCCATGAAATATATTCAGATTATCATATTTCACTTTGGAAAAAGTCTGTTGACTTCAACCATCCCTCTACTCTTCCTCTTCACACTGTGGAAAAGCAACATGTTCAAAATCGTTTCTTAATCTTGCTTTTTTATGCAACAGTTTCTTCCTCAGGACCATTTTCCTGAACATGAAATCACTGGTCCTGGAGACTCTTTGTGTTTTAGATGACAAGCTCTACAGAGAGTCTGAGAATAAGTTGTTAACGCTCAGGTAGACGCTTAAAACACACAAGACAGTGGCCGTCTCTTTTCACGATCGGACAACAATGACTATGAGGCTCTAGAAACAGTAGACCAACAAAATTCTGTAGCATCAAACAGTTGAAGAAATAAACTAAAAGACTTTTGTATTCACTTAACGAGCACCGGGGTTGAGAGAGAGAGAGAGAACCAGGGGACCTCCGGACTGGGACGAGAGCCAGAGACTGGGGGTCGTCGTGGGGGACTCCCGGGGTCTTTCGTTTAGTGAATTATTAAGGTTTACTAATACTTCATAAATCCCCTCTTTGTCCTGTCCATTACCGGCCTGTCACATCCTCTCGCTACTGCTAGACTGACTCACTTGCTTCATCTAAATGACAGAAGTTAAACTGTGTTCCAGAGGAGATGGGGGTGAGGGTGGTGGAGCCGGGGAAGCAGGGAGGGGGCAACAGCACTCTCCGAGGAGGCCCCAGGGCTGGATGGCCTGGTGAGGGTGCGCGTCAGTTCAAATTGTTTGCTTGTGCATGTCTCTGTTTGTATATCCGGCGTTACTCTCGCGCCTCTCGTTCAGGAATCGGGATATAAAGTGGTGGAAGGTACCGAAGATGAAAAACGGTTTGCTGTATTAATACACAAAGCCAATGTGTATCATTCGTCGGGTCCACACTCCCTCATTAACTGTCATGGTATCCACACCACCAGCTCGCTCCCTGCCCTCCCCTCCTTTCAGACTCCTCCGCTCCCTCCTCCTCCCAAAACAGCAAACCTTGCCTCAGTGCGTGCCTGGCGGACTCTCTCCGTGGTCTCGACAGCCGAGCTGGTCGTTGCCCCGAGCGCTGAGGAGCTGTCGCCTCTTGTTAGTGTCGCTGTTGCGACCCAGAGTCCTGCCTGCCTGCTCCTTGATTAGAGTGAGGTGGATGAAGTGCGTTTGAGTGTGTGTGTATGTGTGTGTTTAGTACTACTCAGTTCACCCCCCTCCCTCACTTTCCTGCCCGCAGAGCTGCTTTTAAAGATCAGTGATTTGGTCAATTGGCCTGGCAACTCCAATCCCATGGAAGGTCAATGATGACTCAATGGACCAGTCATTCAGCCAGGCTGTCATGTCACTGCGAGTGTGTCTGTGTGTGGGTGTGTGTGTGTGTGTGTGTGTGTGTGTGTGTGTTCATGTCGGATTGAAGCCCTCTGACAAAATCAATGACTTCAAAAAAAAAAAAAAAGAAACCACCCATAAAGATGACAGTGAGGACATTCCACCGGAGCTCACAGAGTTTCTGTGACTTTCCGCTGCAGCGTCGGCTCAGGTGACTTGGAGATTATGTAAATAATCACTCTTTGTCAGGTTCTTTAAAAGAAAACTGTTTTGGTGTGGGTGGAGTGGGTTTGATGGTGTCCCAGCATAACTTCACCAGCAGTGTCACACTATAGGTAGGTGGAGCGCACACTCAGCTGTCTACATGTTAGAAAACAGATCATGATCTTCTGCTTTCTAGTTTTGACGCTCACATGACGAGATGATCAAAGTTCTTTGAATGGGAACCATTTAACGTGTCTTTGAACAAGAGATCGAATTCCAACTCACTCCTGAAGCGGAGTGTGACCGCTGTCCTCATTGTCATGTGAGAATCGGTAAATGTGCTGTGTTGTTTCTAACGACAGCAGACTGGCAAACTGAAGACCACACTGCTCCAGATGAAGGGCGTTCACCTGACATGGCAGCTCTGGAGAGTGAGTGTGACAGTAAAGTGCTTTGAGTTCTCGTGAAGTGAGAGATGACAGTGCCAAACATAAAACTTTATATCCACGTGTCTCTTTGTCTTTTTTATCCAGCTGTATCTCTACTTTCACATCCCAGGCCTACTGGATACCTACCGTGCAGCACGAGGGCTGAGAAACAAGAGCGGCATTCTAGACAAACAGAAGTAACAAGCATCAAAAACTCTGAAGCACTGACCTTGTGAGAAACTTTGACGGGCTCCCTGTCCGCTGCTGCTGGATGGCCAGGTCAGTGAGTCTCTGGACCCCGAGGGAACCATAAATACTGTGTGCGATTCCACTTCCTGTATGCCCTGCCCTGGGCACAGCTGTCCATCTCTGGACAGTTTCTCTGCCCAAAGGGAGGAGCGACTGGCTGGGCAGACCTTGTCCACACACTGTCCATCTGTTTAGGGCCGTCTCTCATTCATCCTCGGTACAAAAAAACAACAACCCACAACCAAACATAGAAAACTGGCTTTGACTCCAGGATGCAGTCTGTGTCACAAAGGTTTTATTTACCGGTGACAACACTGGGCTGCTTCTCAAATCAACATTATTTATCCTGCTGAAAGTGAAAACTGTCTGATTGATGGTCAGAGGATGTTTCTCCAAGGAGTTCTAGACTTTGAGGAATCAAGCAGCTTTCCTGTGTTGTTCTGCAACTAATCAATCAACTGTCTGATCTTATGCCTTTATTTTGTTCCCTTCATTCTTTGAATTGGTTTTCACTCCCTCTTATACGTTTCCTGGGTTTTGTCATCCTTCCATGTTGACGTTGATGTTTTCTTGTTCATTTCTGAGTAAAAAAGGGAGAAAAAAAACGACCCGAAACATTTGATCTTGGGTGTTTCTCGTGGTTTCTTCTTCTTTTACTATTTTCCAGCCAGTCTTCCATACAGTTTACATTCCACACTACAGGTACTTTCCCTTGATTTCATTTGTTCCACCTTCTTTTCTCGCCTTTGCCTCATTTGTTTCCTTCACTGTCACCAATATTTTCATCTCGTCTTCTACCGTGTTTTTTATTCATTTTGTTTTCTTTTTTGTTTCGTTGTCCTTGCTTCCTTGTGTTTTTCTATGGCCTTGTTGTTTCCCCTCATCATTTTTGGAACCTCACTTTGACCATGAGCCAAGTTACTTTTACTTAATACTAGATATACACTTGCAGAAATATTGGTCTGAGATATTGACCTCCAATGCATTTTCTTCTCTGTTTTTGTTGGACAAACTTGTAAAGACGAACAAAAAAGAAGAGTCTGTCCATCGCCAATGTTCTGTGTATCACAGCTCTATCCGACGGGATGTGAGAGGAGAGAGGCTCCGAGCAGCAGTGAGAATATTCAGGAAGGAAAGCCAGTGAGAGGGAAACAAGACTCCCCTCTAGCTATGGCTTCCTGACTTGTTTATTTGCTAACTGGGTGGGTGAGGGGTCGGGTGGTGGTGGCGAGGAGGGGGAGAGGGTGAACATATGGTTTGCTAAAACATGGACTTGTAGTTGGGAGGCCAAGGCACCCTAAGGGATGGAGCTGACGGGGCTTTGGTCCCTGTCTCCCTCAATTCCTCCCGCTTGGACAGCCAGAGCCGAACAGCCGTCCTCCAGGAGTCAGCTCTGCTCTCTCTCTCTCTCTCTCTCTCTCTCTCTCTCTCTCTCTCTCTCTCTCTCTCTCTCTCTCTCTCTCTCTCTCTCTCTCTCTCTCTCTCTCTCCCATCCTCACTCCAACCCTGGTGACATGGTGAGGTGGGGGAGACGAGGGGCCGCCGCTGTGGGGCATACATGGTAGCTGGGGGCCCCGGCTGCAGCTGGGAAACTGACTGACACCATCTTTTTGTCCCTGGTCCCCAGAGTGAGGTGCTGCTCTGAGCCCTGTTGCAGAGGGACTGAAAGTGAAGAGGACACGCCGGCATGCCGCAGTCCCAACGCATACGGACGTTTGCTGTGCATTAGCATTCACATTGTGGACACGTCTTCCCCGTAACAGATACGCCGCACTCTGGGAATTAGTCAGAAGTCAGAGTGGAGATCCTGAATAAGGTCAGGAGCTTTGGAGTTCTGGGAGCGGAGGGTCGTCGATGACCTACCAGCTACTGCAGCTATCTTATACAGATCACTGCACTGATATAGACAGTTACACACACACACACACACACACAGACACACACACGTACATTCGTACACACACCCTCAAGGTCTATGTGTTTACGGACACACTCCCCTCGCCGGGATCAAGGCGCTAATAAACACACATGGTCTCACACACCCTGCATTGATGAACAAGCATATGCACACACTCGCATACCCTCCCTGTGGGTCAGTGACTTAATATGCACATACTTGCACACACTCAAACACCCCGGTTTTGTTTGTCGATAGCGTCTCACGCTCGCACACCCCCTGAAGGTCAGCGGCGTGATGGACAGCGGTCCTGATGTGCTCTGACAGAATCGGCTGCTTGCTTTCATTTCCACTTGCTTTTCCCCCATCAGGTGACACCCACAGGTGCCCTGGTGAGAGAGACCAGGCCTCCTGGGGGCGTGTTCGGGGGGCAGTTGATGGAGATGGCAAGCAAAAAAAAAAAAAAAGGGTGTGATTGAGGCACCAGCTGCTTCCTGTCAGTGACCCCACGCTGGTGTAAACTCCGCTTCTCAACGCACTCACAGATATAGAAATGATAAACAGCGAATATTAGGCATCAGCTGCATCTCCTTCCAAATGAATGCCTCCAACAGTCACGAGCCTCTCTCACCTTCCGATTCTGCCGCCGAGCTGCACCCATCATGTGGTTTAAGGCTGGGAGAAGGGCATGCGTATCTGCAGAGAAAACCCCCCCAAAGAGTCATGACTGAACCTTGACATCTGCACTTTTTAGACATTAAACCAGCCCAGAGTGAAGGCTGCATTTTTACCTTGGAACATGGCCAACGACCGTCCAGTCATCATCGGTATAATTGTGTTTGCTCACTTGAGAGTGAAGCTGAAAATGTCTGATTGGGTGCTCCCAGTGCTGTTCCCTGACATACTGTGGGGGTAAATCCCCTCTGAAAAGGACACTCGTCTGTCTTGTCAACATTTTGGGACCTGGACTAAAGGACTAAAGCTCTGATAGCTTCAGATCCAACACTAAACACAGACAGATACAATACTTAAATACTATTAGTAAGTAGTGCTCTAAGTAATTATAGTCTGAATTGGTTTTGTCATAATATAGATTATAACATTATTCAAATGGATTATTTACGATGTATAAGTGAGGTTCATGGCTAATGAGGCATCGACTCCATCAGAATCAGAAAACAAATATATGAACAGAGATTATTTATTATTTGAGCTTCAGCAGTCGACAAGTTTCAGATCTCATATGAGCATGTTTGACACATGGATGGATGAATGGATGGATAATTGGATGATTGGATGGATGGATGGATGGATGGATGGATGGATGGATGGATGGATGATTGGATGATTGGATGATTGGATGGATGGATGGATGATTGGATGGATGGATGGATGATTGGATGATTGGATGATTGGATGGATGGATGGATGATTGGATGGATGGATGATTGGATGGATGATTGGATGGATGGATGGATGGGTGGATGGCTGGATGATTGGATGGATGGATGATTGGATGGATGGATGGATGGATGATTGGATGGATGGATGATTGGATGGATGGATGGATGGATGGATGATTGGATGGATGGATGGATGATTGGATGGATGGATGGATGGGTGGATGGATGGATGATTGGATGGATGGATGGATGATTGGATGGATGGATGGATGGGTGGATGGATGGATGATTGGATGGATGGATGATTGGATGGATGGATGGATGATTGGATGGATGGATGGATGGATGGATGGATGGATGATTGGATGGATGATTGGATGGGTGGATGGATGGATGATTGGATGGATGGATGGATGATTGGATGGATGGATGGATGGGTGGATGGATGGATGATTGGATGGATGGATGATTGGATGGATGGATGGATGATTGGATGGATGGATGGATGGAGGGATGATTGGATGGATGGATGGATGATTGGATGGATGGATGGGTGGATGGATCAATGATTGGATGGATGGATGGATGGATGAATGGATGGATGATTGGATGGATGGATGGATGGATGAGTGGATGGATGGATGGATGATTGGATGGATGGATGGATGGATGGATGGATGATTGGATGGATGGATGGATGGATGGATGATTGGATGGATGGATGGATGGATGGATGGATGGATGGATGGATGATTGGATGGATGGATGGATGGATGGATGGATGGATGGATGGATGGAGGGGGAGATTCTTTACATCTTTGCTCCAAATTGATAGTATAGAATATTAAAATATAAAATAAGTTAGAAAATGAAGTTATAGTTCAAAGCAATGGATGAATATAAATACTGTATTTGTGTATTATAGATTTTATTCTTCCCGTGGGAGGTGAGACTTTGTGTGTCACTGTTATGTACCAAATACCACAACTGATAGTTTTAATTACATGAAGGCAGGAAAATACACAGATTAACACTTATCACTTCTCAGCTGCTGGTTGAGAATGATTTGTTGTGCTACTACTACTTTTACTACTAGTAGTAGTAGTTGTAGTAGCAGTAGTATTTTTTTTTCCAAATTTCATTGTGCAATGTTGCATAATGACGATAACGTCTATCTATTGATCTCATGAAGCGACATGTGATAAAGTGTGTGCAAAGCTGTCATCAAGCTACTTAGTAGAATAAAAACAGTGTGTAGTTTAACATGTTTGTGTTTAGTACATAATCCACAATGGAAATTAAAACAATACAAATATGCAAAAAGCATTGTGGCCAAACTTTTGAGCCATAGTGCAGTTTTTAGTATAATCATTTCACCATAAATAATCTAAACATTATTTGTATTAATTTGCTGGTTAAAACTGCAGTTTTAAGTTTATATATTCATCTTTGATTTGATTATCTTTATGATGTGTGTTCACTTGGGTTTCCTTATGGCTCATCAATCTATTACTGTTATGTCGTATCTTAAAGTTGTTAATTACGTTATAATTTAATCCAAATGTCTTCATTTACAGGCCAACCTCACGTTACACTTATAATATGTACTTCAGCTCTGAGTTCTAAATGGAGCAGCTGGAGTCTGTATAAAGTACATTATTGCAAGAATGGTGTAAGATCTTTATTAGCATGTTTAAAATGATTATAGGAGTGAAAACACACCAAAGGAAGTCACCAAAGGCGTGAGCTTGTTTTGTCGCTGTGGCTGTGTGTTCGCAGAGCAGCGGATGGCTGTTGGAGTTTTTCCTCCTTTGAAAACCAGGGGAGAGGGGAGGGGCGGTGAATAATTGATAGTGGCTGAGAGCGATATGAGTTTAGTTAATGTGCCCAGCAGCGCCGGCTAAGAGAGGAGCTGTTAGCTATTCCACCTGAGGCCTGAAACTCAGGCAGTGGAAAAAGCTGGAGCCTCATCCGGCGGCTCGCCGGTCACAGCTCCGTCCTCCGTCCTCCGTCCTCTCGTCCTCCGTCCTCTCGTCCTGCACAGTGGCTCTTCCCGGAGCACACTGTCTGTCTTGTCGCGTGCATGCGTGTTGTGACGACTTCTCTAATGATTTGTATGGGTTCGGTTGTGTGCATGTGTGTGTTTGGAGGCATGTGCACAGCTGGATCTGGCTGGCAGCGGTGCTGTTGCAGCCCCCAGGTTCCTTTCTCTGAGTGGTAATAGAGTGCTCCTGTCAGCCGCCCCAGATGCCGCTCCATAAGGACCCTCAACTCGCCAGGAGAGTTTTTCTGTTCACACTTTCAAGTCTCTGCCTCACATTACCGCTTCGCTCTCCAGACCTAAACGTCACGTTTACAGTCTTACACGAAGGAAACTTTTGGGGAACAATATTCAATATTCATGGACTCTGCATGCACAGGGAGAACATGCAAACGCCAAACAGACTGAAGTGAATAAAGCAGAAGAAACTCGGCTTATGAGAATATATCAACCAATCATACAACTGCAGCACCATTCAAATGAATTACTAGATATCAAAAAACCATGTGGCGTCATTTCCTTCTTCCTAAAATGTAAAGGCGTATGTTCTAACATGGAGGATGAATCCAGCCTGGACCAGGTGACGGAGCGGTTTCTAGTCTCCAGGTAAATGGAATCCAGATTCTGAGGTGATTTTTAAAATCAGCTCTTAAAGCCAAACAATTCAGAAGAAAACCCACCTTCCTGCCCGTGACGCTGGAGTTCATCAACACAAACATTCAGACTGTGAACAACCAGATTCACAGATGAACGTTGTTCAGTAATGATGATGACGGGATGGATGGATGAGTCACAGCTGATAGATGACAGGTGGAGTTTGTATTTTATAATAGACTTCCAGTGAAAAACGTAGAATTTTTGAATATCTTTGCTCATCCATAAAATGAGTTTCCTGCACAACAATGTAAATTTGCAATCGTTTGAGTTCATTTTCTTATGTTTTTTTTAAATGAAGATTACATTTTGACTTGAAACAAATTCATAACGACTTAAATCTACTTGATTCTTCCAGCCTGCAGAAACAGAGACCCTAACACTTAATGAATGTTGAATCATTTGCACCGTCCGAGGGTCTGATAACCAAGAGGCTGAAGAAAGTGTCTGCAGTCCTCAGTTAGCACACGTAACAGGAGAAAACTGACACCTCCTCCCTCGCGTCTCCGCCGTCACGCAGAGAAACACTCCATCGCTGCCGCCGTCTCCCACCAGCCTGCGCCTTCTGAGGCCAAGTGGAGGATGTTCCTCTGTTCCTCCTCCGTCTCCACTTCCTCCTCATGTCACAGTGCTCTCCTGTCGTTCCTCCTGATTTACCAGACATCCTCTTTCCCCTGCTGTCACATTTGGTACAGATGGTTAGGCTCTATGGAGCGGCCTGTCACTCTCCATTTGGCCGCCTGCGAGTGACAGCGGGCCCGATGGCTCGTGAAGGCCCCCCGACTTTCTCAGCACACGGACACTGACATTTCTCAAAGGGGGCTCGCATGCCCGCCTCCCACCCAGCCAGAGGAGAGACAGGAAGAACCCGGAGTCGACCCAAAGCGCAGAGAGGCACGGACGGAGAGGGTGGGGGGGGGGGGGGGGGGGGGGGGCATGAAGGATGAAGAGAGAGCGGAGACTGAGGGGTTGGGGGTAAGATTCTCCCTGCGCGTGGGAGAAAATAAAGAGGAGAAGAGGACCGGGACTGAGGTGGAGGAAGACATAAAGCAGACAGGTGACGAAGGAGAGGACGGTGGATGTGACCTCACACCATTAAATCATCCTCCCTGCACCACCACAGCGATCGCTTTTCCTCTTTCTGACGGACGAATGGGGAACAAATTCCCTCGGACAGCAAACATCAAACTATCCCACTGCTGCAGGTGAACCCAGGTGAAGCCAGAAATAAAGAAATAAAACAAAGTGACTGAGTAGAAGACCGGAGTAGTGCACGGCAATGAATCTTCAGAAAGGGACAAATAAATGAAGGATGAATAAGTAGAAATATATATTTCACTGATTGAATTTGCTTTATTTTTATTTTAGATGACTGATGAGTGTCTTTATTATTCATTACTAAGAGAAATGACACAGACAGTTCGAATGCAAACTAAAATATTATCAACATGAATTAAGAAAGAAAAGAAACATAAAGCTTAGTTGTAGGTGAAGATTTACTTTGAGTTCTGAGGTAAATGGTTTACGGAGGTTCAACTTGAAACTGATCAGACGCAGGATAACACAACTAGTTTTCTTTCTCTCATTCAAAAATCAAACTTTTTGCCTTTTGGATTAGAAACGCTAGACAAACCAGATGTTAACATAAGAAGGATTAAACCTGATAAACATCTTCTGTAAACCCTAACCTTTCCCATTATTGTGTAAGTTGTTAATTTGAATCCCGGCTGCAAGGTAGAGACCACATTTGACAATCCAGAGTGGAGGGTGGGGGGTGGGGGGGGGTGGGGGGGTGAGGAGGGGGAGCTGCTGGATTGTAGTGCCTCAGGGTAATGCTCCCAGTCAATATATATCTCCACACTCACTCCTGCGCTCCCATTTGAGTGGGACGCGCTGCCCTGCCGCTGCAGAGGAGTGACAGTCAGCCACACCGGGACGCTCTGTAGGTACGGATGAATACATTTTAATCTCCACTCGTGGCATGCAAGCTGAATAATCTGTGAAGATTAAATTATATTTTAAATGGTGACATGTAAGAAAGGCCTTATATATCAGGCTTTTGCTGGCAATAGAAAACATTTGCTGTTTTATTTTAAGCTGCATGTTTTGTCTTGTTTTAATTGAATTATTATTGAATTATTGTAATGTGAGTTTATAATTTAACTTTTGAAATGAACTGAATAATGCAGAATGTTGTTTTTTTAAATCCATAATCTAAAATTCTTTATTTCACACTTTAGAAAAAAAAGACTTAAATATCAGATATTGTGTTTTCAAAATTTGTTTTTATTTAATTTAAAATATAATAACTTGAATTAATCAACATCAATATTTGTAGTTTGAAGGAAACTTCCTGCTAATTAGAAACTTAAGTTCATCTGGCCTGTTTAATAAATTAGAATAAGAATAAGAAAATCTTTATTGTCATTGTAACGCAGGTTCTTTTTGGCAGTTGGTCATTTCAATGCTAAATTCACAACAATGTTCATATTTTAATATTTAATTATTATATTGGATAATAATGAATTAATATATCCAAGTCTCTTAAGACAATAAAATTCTTAAAATCTGTTTTTCTCTCTTCTTTTGCAGAACTTTTTACTCCTCAAACGGGGAAAAAAAACCAAACAAAAAGCTTCAGCTCTGCTTTGCAATCCTTTCAGGTAACATTGTTTTGATTTCTAACTGTTTAGCTTTATAGAATATAAGTGTTTAAAATCAACAAACATCACTGTGTGTCCCAGTGTGTGTGTGTGTGTGTGTGTGTGTGTGTGTGTGTGTGTGTGTGTGTGTGTGTGTGTGTGTGTGTGTGTGTGTGTGTGTGTGTCCTGCAGGATGGCAGCGGTGTGGTTGCAGTACGCATGTTAACTTGTCAAAGCTTTCAGTGTGGTGAACCTCCTTAATTGCAACAATAGATGTCGAAGCGATCGGGCTTGTTTGAACCTCGTCCCTAAAAGCTTAAAACAAGACCGCAGGGTCTGGATACGGGGCCGCAGGAGGGGGGGGGGGGCAGGAAAGTGCAGCCAAGTCAGTGGAGAGAGGAGCTGATAGCCAGAAGAGGAGGGGGGAAAACTACTGTAAAAATGATTTTTATTGATTGGCTCGTCGCAGCAGCTGTTAGACTCCATTATGAGCTCAAAGCTCAGGTCAGAGCCCCGAGGCGGACAAGTGAGCCAATCAAATGGTCGGCCACTCACGGGCCAGTTCTGGGGGTCCGGATGGGAGAGCAGTGTGTTACACTCACTGTCTTTCATCATCACCCGTCACGCTGACGCTTTATGGATGAGGTTGTCTGCTGTCTCTCGACATAAGCGCCCATCCATCACCTGTGTCTGCTCCACTGGCCTTCATCTCAACAAACCTTTTGCCGACGTCGGCGCGGGACAGAGAAAGATGATTTCTGAAGTTTGTTTTCACCCCAGTTTGGACCCTGAGTTCCTCACAGACTTTTATCTGGGAATGACCCGAGGAAAGAGGAGAACTAAAACCCTCAAAGCGGATCGCACGCCTCCTCACATCTCCTCTCACTGCAGGCTTCAGCCAAAGGCTGCTCGGCTCGCAGTATTAAAAAGATCACAAAGTCTCTCTAAATCAAACACTCCAAAAAAAACCCCAATTTAGATGCGTATTTTAGATGATAATAAAGCCCGGGATATAAATGAAACCCATGCTTTACTATTAATGAATGGATGAAGAAGGGTAGGCAAAGAAGAAATGTGGAATATGATTGAAGTGAAATAAGTTTCTATTATTTTCTCTGTAATGCCTCAATTGTCTGTTCAATGCAAAACTGAATGAAAAAACTGTGAGTGCATGTGTTTTAGATAGAAAAAAGCAGGTAAAGGCATTTGTTTAAATGTTTTTCTACACATCCAGAAATATCTGGAGCTACACTGATGTGAAGGGATGATTTTAATTTGCCTATCTTGCTAAAATATCCCGCTGAACTCTTATAAAACATAAAAAAAAACAAAAGTCACCTGTCATTCGTTTATTGTTGCGCCGCGCCGCTGAATGCAGAGTTAGTTAGTCGGATGAGACGGTGCGGGAGAGGAGTTGAACTTATGCACCATGTCCTGACCCAGATCCCAGTCCTGGCACTAATGACGGCCTTCAGGCATGGCGCCAGGCTCTCATTAAGAATCAGGCCTCAAACCCCCAACTTCTCTCCCTCTCCTATAGCAGCCCCACACCGTGTGCCGTGAGCTGGCCTCGGAGGGCACAGGCCCACCAACTCAAGTGGGCCTGTTACTGTCGTGACCCCCCCACTCCCTGCACAGGTGCACAGTCCTCTGTGCCCCCCCCCCCCCCAAAAGCCCCTTGGCCCTGCTTGGGCCTGGTGCTGCACTGGAACTAATGAGTAGTGGCAGGTACAGTGAGAACGGAGCAGCGTGGGCCTCCCTGCAGTTAGGTTAGTGGCAACGCTCAACTCAGGCAGACAACAAATGGGCTCCTGCTAAACACATATGTGCATAATGAACCCCCCCCCCCCCCCCCCCCCCCCCCCCCGCCTCAAACTTTATCTCTCAGATTTGGATTTCTTACAGAAGTGTTATGAATCCTGACTTGCAGGTTTGTTCATCAGCCGTTGTCTTTGTTTTCTTTCCCAGGCAGGCTGGCTAATTCGTCAGGAAGGTAGGATCTTTGACCTCACCCCTCGCCCCCCCCACCCCCAGCCGCCATCTACCCACCAAACTGAGGGGAGACTTGCGTCAACTGAAATGAGTCCCAGCAGAAAAGTTAAACAACCCAGAAGTGTAGCTTGAGCGATCGATCCCGCGAAGCATTCGGTTCAGTTGTTCCTCATCTCGAGACTCGATCATGTCGAAAGACGACGCCTGCAAAGTGACTTCTGCCAGCAAACACAAAGAGCGCAAGCCAAAGAAACCGCACTATATCCCACGGCCATGGGGGAAGCCCTACAACTACAAGTGCTTCCAGTGTCCCTTCACCTGCATGGAGAAGTCCCACCTCTACAACCACATGAAGTACAGCCTGTGCAAAAACTCCTTGTCGCTGCTCATAGAGTCAGACTGGCCCTATAAGAAGGGCAACGTCCTGCACCCGGAGCAGCTCCGACCCTTTCAGCAGGCACACGGCCTGCACGCTACGGGGAAAGATGAGCTGGAGCAGGCGATGCGCACCGAGGACAAGCCGGGCCAACGCAGGTCCGTGGAGGAGGAAGCCGAGGGCAGAGAAAACCTCGGAGCTGATGATGAAGAAGACGTAGGACGAGGGGAGGGAGCGGAGATGAGCGCCGCGACCAAAGAAAACTCGAACAGCAGCAGAGGAGATGCAACTGAATCGGCCTCCAGAAAGAGCAAACAGCCTGAATCGGAGCTCCTCATGGCCGACATGCTCTCTCTGGAAGATCAGCTTCTGCGAGCTCGCTCTGTGGAGGTGGAGGCGCAGCTGAGGCACTACAAGCTCTCTAAGACATGCCTGACGGCTCCGGGTCTCCTGTCGGAGCAATGGCGGCTGCTGGCGTCCAGTCACACCAAGGCCAAGGCGGAGGGCGCTCAGCCTCGAGTGGGTGGCTCCATCCCCTGTTACCCCCCTCCACCAAACCTGGTGGACTACCAGGACCCCACTGGACTCAACCTGTCGGTGCTGGGCGTAGGTTACCCCATCAGCCCGGGCCTTTTCTCCTATATGAACTCAGCTATTCCCACCGCGGCCTCCGGGATCAGCGCCCAGACTCACGCGCAGCTCGCACAGCTTCCGTTCCTGGCGTCGGCCGCTCAGCTGCTGCACCCGGCGTCCAGCGCACACTCAGACAGAGCCCTCATCCCCCCTCGTCTCTACTACCCCTTCCTGTATGAGCACACGTTTGGACCCGCCTCGAGTCAGAGCGACGCTGCTAAATCCCTCAAGACCTCCGCAAACAGCCTGGAAACAAGTCCCCTGTCTGGATTCCAGCCTAAAGTCAATCTGTGGAAAGTGCCGGCTCTGCGGCCCGGGACCGCCGTCTCCCCGGCCGGGTGGGCGTCGCCTCAGGAAGACTCCCCCGAGCAGGGCTACAGGGTCGGGGATAAGGTAAAGGCCGCTGCCAAGGACGGGAAAGCAGGCTGGAGTTTGAAGAGGACGGCCGCTCTGAGAAATCCCGACGGTCCTCTGGAGAAGAAACCAGCCATGGGTTTTACTTTGGACCTGCTGAAAAACATCCACGCCGCGTCGACTGCCGACAAGCTTCTCCTCCAGAGCAGGTAAAAAAATGTTCCTGTTTTAATAAGTACGAGCAGTTTGAGTATCGTCTTTTTATCACTGTGTGTCCTAAATTTTATTGACTTTAAAAAATATATAATTCCCTCTCTTTTCCCAGTTCACAGGATCCTCAGCAACTCTTCCGGCCAAATGAAACGTGGAGCAACGATCCTCTCGCCAGTCCAAAGACTGAGACGTCCTCTCTTTCCACCTACGGGGGTCAAAACAGCCAGGACCCGGCGGGGGTCCGGACAGTTGGGGAGGGAGCGTCTGAGTCAGTCGCTGCTCTCCTGGGCGACCTCTCCAAGGCGCTGCAGGAGTATCAGGAGGCCGAACGCAGAATCTCCCACCTGGAGAAGCAGGACCTCCCCGCCCAGCGCCACCTCTGGGAACATCTGAGCAAAATCCGCAGCGAGCTCTCCCACATCCACCAGGCGCTGGAGAGGACGGCTCGCCAGAGCGACGGGCCGCTCGACCTGTCGGTTAAAAGGGACGCGACGGACTCTTCCAGTGACCGGAGCGCGAGAGAGGAGGGAAGCCCCAAAGGCAACATGACGGAGACGGAGGAGGAGGAAGACGAGGAGCCGGAGGACAGGAAGGACGAGGACGAGGACGAGCGCGAGAGGAAGGTGATGAAGGCTTCGCTGGAGAGCCGGAAGCAGTCGCTGGACATGCTGATCAAGATGAGTCAGGCGTCGGTGATGAACACGGAGGTCCTCTCCCCGGCCGGTCTGGGCCTGAGGCCCAGTCCGGCCGAGGCTCTGTGGCCCAGCAGGACCACCAAGTGCGAGGCGGACTCCAGCGTCCTGCTCTGCCCCGACGGCCGGTCGGTGGTGTTCACCGACATCCCCTCCTCCGCCAAACCCCCGAAGAGACCTCCGTCCATCCAGCGGCTGGAAGGCCAGTGTCCCCCGAGTCCTCTGACCGCAGCCGACAACTGAAGTCCAGTTTTTCTGACGGTACCGTTACGGACTCACACAAAGTTTTCTTTGTTGTTTCTGCTACGCTTCGATTCTCACTGGAAGGAGACCGTCACTCTTATTTAGTTTACTTTCACTAAAAACCTCAAACATTTTGCACCTTATGTGACAAACAGAGAATGAATGAAAATCTGAAAGAGAATTTTTTATTTTTTTTTTAAATGCACTGAGAACATTGATTGTTAGAAGAAGGTCCTTCTTTTATTTATAAATCTATTTGGATAATTTGGATGAGTATTAAAATTAATCGGAGAGGATTTGTAAATAATGTAAAGACCGTAAATGTATTTATTGTAAAATGTTTTAAATGGTGATTTTTTTTTATAAAGATGATGTTTTGTTGGGTTGCATCATTTTACCTGATGAAAATAAAAATAGAAATAAAAAACTATACGCATTGTATTCCTTTGAGTAAATGGAAGAAAATGAAAGTGTTTAATTTATGTTCACGAAAACTAAAAACTGAGGAAATGATAATAAAAAGATAAAACTAAATTCATGAGCCAGGAGATCTCGAGGCTGACTTCTCACAGTATTCATCATTTATAGAAATGTACAGAAACAGACAAGCAGATTCAAGGTGGCAGTATTTCTTGATTTTAAAACTGTGCGGCCGTGCTAAAGGTGAAGTAGCTCCTAAAGCTAAACGGCCGGCGGCGAGGTTCCCGGAGCTCCGCTGCAGAATCCGGCAGGACCTCCTGAATAAAGGTCAGAGCTCCACTCAGACTGATCACAGGCCTACCTGTCTGCCCCGAGGAGGGGCGAGCGTCAGGCCTGCCCCGGCGTCCTCTGCCCCCTTCGCCACCATCACACTCCAAACACAGCGGCAAAGGTCAGGCGCCGAGACCGGGAGAGCCGTCACTGGACCTTCGGCCCGAATAGGTCAAAATGACTGTCTGGTCTTTGGAACGGGAGTTTACAGCCTCCAACCTGCAAAATTCAGAATATAGGAGTTCGTCTCTGCAAGAATTACAAAAGCGACGTTAAGTTAGGTGTGAATTTCAAAGATATATTAAGAAAATGTAAATACCTGTATGTTGTATTGAAATAAACAGTAATCATTACACTTTAAAATCTACAATTTGAACGTTTGTGTAACAAGTTTTGGATCAATTCATGATTCAGAAAGTTTTGTAATATTGACTGTTTTATTGGCAAAGAGCCTCTTTTTGTTTTGCTGAATCTGAACATGTGCACACATCTGAAGAACTGAAGTGAGAGCGCCCTCCTGTGGACAGTTTCTCTAATTGGGATGATATTCGCAGACATCAGTGGCGATCATTTCTCCTCTGCCTTCAAACCTCGACTACAAAAGGTCTGTTCTCACATCCCGATTGTTCATTGTGAATTAAACATGAGTTTATAAGATCTGCAAATCGCTGCATCAATTTAATTGGAATTATGGTTAAACAAGATGCTGATTTAATTCTGTTAACGTCAAATCACAGTAGGCCTCTAAACAATATGGTTATATTATACATAAAGGTTGAGCATTTTCTGTTAAAACAATAAACTTATTACACAGAAATACATGGTTGGATATGATGTATGTGTACTCTATATACTATACTATACAGCTGTAAGTTATGATATACAGATAACGTGATATGAATCCTACTTTATTAACCCTTTATCAGGGCGTGAACACATTTGGTGTTTTCCATCCTTCCTCCTTTTCTTCTAATTCTGCTTCAAGTCCACAGAAATATGTTATATCTATGGCAAATAATGTATTTTATGATGGGGCCGTGATAATCAATAGTATATAGGCATATTAGGATATTAGTTTTATTTATCGAATTTTGGATGTAAACTTGGTTAAAGTTCAGCTATAAATTGCACATAATGGGGTTTATCTCCACGTTACATAGCTTTTAATCACACTGGCATTTTAACAAAGTATTTTTAAACGTGTCATATAAAGAGTAAAACTGCATGCTGAAAAAGAAACCATGACAGCAATGCAGCAATGTGTCAGTCATTTATTTTAGGTGTAAAAAGCCTCGAAAACATCAAGAGTTGTTCATTATTGAAGGACGTTTAGCTTTTCTTTAGCATGCAGCTAAAGGTTCAATAAACCTTGAAAGTATTACATCTAAAGTTAAGTGATTGTATATATTAGCAGATGAAACTTCATCACACAGAAGACAATTCGAGTGAGAGAATATTTACCTGTACAGCCTCCAGGGAACGTCTCCTCAAACTGAATCCAAGAAAACTCAAATGATAAATGTCCTCAAGAGGTGGATCATTGGAACGTGTATGTAAGTCTTTAAGAGTTTGGAAAAGCCACTTTTTCAAATGCAGGTTTATCTTTATTGTTTAAAAACACATTCATGAGAGTCTAACTGGGAACTTCCTAATGGGAAAGTCGGAAAAAACCCAACTCAATCCCGACAGTTTGTTACTTTAGTCTACTTAGTTAGCTGCTCTCATTTCCAGGTAACTTTACAAGTTCCCAGCTGCATGAACGCATGAGATATATATATATATATATATATATATATATATATATATATATATATAAACCTTATTATATACACAGGAATATCCTCCAGACTTGTACTTCCGAGTTTGAACACTAGATGGCTTGACGTCTCTCTAAAAATAAAAATAAAAAGCAGCCCAACTTCATTTTGTATTAAAAAATCAGGCCAATAAAATGGAAACGTTACTGCTGAGAAGAAGCAGAAAAAAGCATAAACAAAGTATAAATAAATAACGAGTGTGTTCAGAATATTTAAGACAAATTGAGTGAGAAACTTCACCTCCAGAGGGTGGTCCTTCCATTCCTTCATCAACTTGATCTATTATGACATTTGATCATTTTCGTGCTTCTTTTTTACAATTTTTATTTCTGCACCCAAATATTTTATCTAGATTTTGCACTTCAGGTTTAAAATCTCTAATTTGGTTGTTATATTTCTGTATTACTCTTTCCCAAAGCCATTATAGAGTTTTCCTGTGTGTACACATCTTGTATTTTTAGGCTTTTTTGGTGTTTTTGACACGTACTATATGAAAAAAGTTGCACTGAAGTTGCTAAATAATTAAGTATAAAATGTAAACGTCATTCTACCTCCATCAGTTTCTCTGTGAATATTCTCACTTTGTACCGTTCCTTCGGTCCGTGTGGTCACGTTCCCTTCACCCCACGACTCCCCGGGGAAAAACAAACGTTTGGAAGAAACGAACCTTGAAACTTTTCCAAACACTTCATTTATTTGATGGTATACATTCAAAATGAAAATAAAAAATATTCATATATATTTCATATAGAGCTAGTGAGCAAGGTACAAGTTTAAAACAAAAACACAGAAGTCTTCCGTGTGGCATATATATATGTACAAGGCGTGGATTGAATACTATACAGTGTGTATCCATAGCTGCACAGGTTTCATGGGTGTTAATACTCTTCACTCAGCTGAGGCACGACTAGATTTCAGTGAGAGGTCAGGGATGCGCCAAGTGCTTCAAGACTGTTGCTTACAGTAAAACAATTCAATCTCAACATCTAAACAGTAGGACTCGCAAAGCAAAGCTTAATAGTGTTAAGAGGTTCACACTAAAGCGCAAAGTAGAGAGAAAATAAAACGAGTTATCGTTCCTCAATTCAAATGATACTGTACAGTCATGCAGGTTCGGATGAGTTTCAGCTTTACGAGATGATTTTACCACGCCAGAGTCAAAACTGAACAAATACAAAGGTTTGATAAAAAATAAAATAAAAATAAATCCAGTATCACAGAGTCACTGTTGTTCACCGAATAAGACGAGAGTCCGGATGTTTGGTTGCGCTGCAGTAATTGAGTCACTCCACCAATTAGAGACAAAAAGAAAAGAAACAAGCTTCCTCAAGTAGTCAAGTGACAAGTGCAATCTCACTCTCCCACCCCCGCTTCACACAAACACTCCATTACTAAAACAAACTAAACAAACCAAAACTCTCATTCACAAAGAAGAATCCCGCTGCTTTCCACCATCGATCCAACCAGAGTTCAGTACAGCAGACGCCCCAACGATCAATAGCCAATCATATCTATATGTATCCAGTAGTTATGTACAACACAACTGGTGCAACATCAAAACACATTTAAAAAAATTCTGAGATATAGACACTGTAGTAATAAAATACAGCAGGTACTTATTTCATATTGGGAAGTATATATTATTTATACTGTCTATTGCTGTCGTGTTTTGGCATTTTGGAGCGTCAAGTTAAACGCCGTCACGTCTCCCTCACACAGCTTATTTGACACATTATCTCCAACATGGCCTGATTATACGTCTATGTCACTTTTTAATAAACCACACACACCACTGATTCTGTAAAACTAGGGGTTTTATGCACTTAATTAAAAAAAAAAAAAAAAAACCCAACAACAATAATAATAATCAAAAATATGACAACTTATCAGAAGCATGGAAGCAGTAGGTCCAAATCTAGATGAGATATTTAATATATACTTGTTGCTGTAAGAGTCTCCAGCCGGTGCTGCTCGAGGCGAAGTGACCGCGGGAACAAAGGCCGGGCGAGAGGAAACAAACCTCCGCAGACTTCCAGTCAAATCTTCCTGGAATCTTTTGCCTCAAAAAGCTTCATGCGCTCCTGCACGGTGAGCCCCTCCTTCAGACTCTGGAGGTAAAAACAAAGGGAGGAATTCTTTATTAAAGGTAGAGAGAAGGACAACAGAGGAGGTTTGTTTCTGGTTTTGGTTTAAACGCTTAAAGACCCCATGAAAAGAAAGAAAGAACAAAAAAATCATTATTTAAGTATTAACTTATGTCTTTTGTTAAAATTGTGTCTAAGTTTTTTCTCAGTTCTGCATTTAATCCACGTTTAATACTTTTCTAATCCCAGTGAGAAACGACTGCCTTCTGTTTCATGAGGTCTTTACAGAAACAAAATAATAATCCAGGAACATAAACTATGTACAAACATGAGGTAATTGGTGTTTAGTAGATTATTTCTCTGGTCAGTTTCTGCTCTTTTAAATTAATCTTATACCATCTCCCTTTTGATCATTTGTGGGATGAGCAGCAGAGCAGAGCATGCAGGTTACACTTCCTCTGCTCGGACTTCAGAATAAAAGTGGCCGTTGGCCGACTGAGCGCTGCTGCTCATCCCACAAATGCTTGTTTGTTACAAACGCAGCACAATTTGAAAAAGAACAACTGAGGATGTCCGGCGGGATAAGAATTAATGCAAAGAAGCACAAATAAGCCATCAAACATAAATCCTCCTCAGTACTGGTGCTTCGTTTGTGTCTGTGTGACAAACAAGTGCTAATTAGTGAGAACGACACACAAACACCACAACAGACAGAGTAAACACACACAAACACCACCACAGTGTAAACACACACACACACACCACCACAGACAGAGTAAACACACACACACACCACCACAGACAGTGTAAACACACACACACACACCACCACAGACAGTGTAAACACACACAAACACCACCAGACAGTGTAAACACACACAAACACCACCAGACAGTGTAAACACACACAAACACAAACACCACCAGACAGTGTAAACACACACAAACACAAACACCACCAGACAGTGTAAACACACACAAACACAAACACCACCACAGACAGTGTAAACAAACACAAACACAAACACCACAATAGACAGTGTAAACAAACACAAACACAAACACCACCACAGACAGTGTAAACAAACACACACACCACCACAGACAGTGTAAACACAAACAAACACCACCACAGACAGTGTAAACAAACACAAACACAAACACCACAATAGACAGTGTAAACACACAAACACCACAATAGACAGTGTAAACAAACACAAACACAAACACCACAATAGACAGTGTAAACAAACACAAACACAAACACCACAATAGACAGTGTAAACACACAAACACCACAGACAGTGTAAACAAACACAAACACCACCACAGACAGTGTAAACAAACACACACACCACCACAGACAGTGTAAACACAAACAAACACCACCACAGACAGTGTAAACACACACAAATGGCACAAAGAAAAACGATGCAGGTACGAGTGACGAGAAAAGACAGTTGAGTTTCCTTTTTCAAAGATCTGATCATTTTCTAATTCAGTGATGAGGAGACTCAATTCTTTTCTTTTTATCAGCTGCTGCATTCAGAGATGCAGGCTGGTGACACTGAACCCAGAGCAGACGCTGCATTCGGCTTCTGGTTGTGACCCGAGGGGAGAAACAGGGAGTGTGTTCAGGGGGTGAGGCGAGGGAAGGAGGGAGGTCATGCGAGGGTGAGTACGACATGCTTGTGGTCTACGCCATGCTATACCTACAGCACATCTCGGGGCGGGGGTTGGGGAGGGGGAGTCACCCCACAATGGGAGTGTCAGCTATCCAAAGAAACCTGTTCAGTCACAGACTGATGGACAGAACACACACGTCAAACTCCGATTATGAAAACAACATCTTGTCCCACTTTAAAAGATGTTTTTTTGTTTTTTATGATGTGTGGCGGCACAGTGGCACAATAAACAGAGAAAACGACGAACGACGAACTGAAATGTTGAGTTCTAGAATGTATTGGGGTTTCTGAATGTCAGAAAAATAATAGATTTAAGAGAGGAAGTGTGACGCTCACCTTTGACCTTACACCTCTTGCAGGCTTGGAGGCTGCTGATTGTTCCTTTTTCATGAAATCTGGATTACTTTTGGATTTCATGATGTCTATAAAACACGAGGGAGGGACGTTATGATTTGACATAACAAACGGAGGCTTCCAGTCACATGATAAAACTGAAACTGGACACAATAAAATGAGTCAGATAACGAACGACTAAAAAACCATCTTTTTCTTTACCGTATCCAGACGTAACGGTTCCATCCACTGTTTTCTCGCCTAAAGCTTCCGTGGCCATGAGCAGCTTCTCCTTCAGTTTGCTGATGTCGCAGTCAGCCTTCGCTTTCACAATGCTGAGTTCAGTATAGATGTCCTTATATTTGTCTGTGGTGTACTTCTTGTCCTAGTGGGCCACAAAACACAGCCTTTGAGTTTTTGTTTACAAGTCGACATGATGAAACCGACGCGGCGCTTCAATACTGTGGCTTTACCCTCAGAGCAGACTGCAGCTCATCTTTCAATGAGTGTATTTCCTGTTTGAGATACTGGATCTCCGACTCTTTGATTCGTAGCAACACCTACAACCAAGAGAGAGAGAGAGAGAGAGAGAAACTGATATCCCGGTCCCGTGACGTATCCCAGTGTGTTGCAGGTTAAAACGCACCTCGAGCTCATACACGTCTTTGCCTTGAGTGACCGGGGACAGAGCGGTTTCACCACTGAAGCAGGAGCGCATCCGAGTGATCTCGGCCGTCAGCCGGTTGTTCAGTTCCTGTCGGAAACAAAGGAAGTTCTCCTTCAAGCAGTGGAGAGAAATGGATCTGTACATTTGCAATAAGCAGGTATCTGGTGTGGGACCTGGTTGTGGGCGTTGAGCTCCTGGTTCTCTCTCTGACACTGCCTGAGGGCCTGCCTCTCGGCCTCCAGCGCCTGAGCCAGGTGAGCGTTCTCCAGACACTTCTGAGAGTACTGCTCCGACAACACCTCCAGCTCTCTCTGGATGGACTGGAGCTCCTCCCTGGACGGTCACATTATCACAATATTAGTCTGGATTCCTGTCAGATCTTACTAACTTCCATTTAGTTTTCCCAGAGTCGACACGAGCACATCTTATGGACGGAAAAAGACCAAAAGCTACTCTGATCCAATCCACAACCCAAACACTTTAAATAGATTAGAGAGATAAAACATACTCGTATTGTAGGCGAAGCTCATCGATGTCAGAGTTCAGCCCACTCAGTTGGGAGCGCTGCGTCTTCTCCAGTTCCTCTTTGTGTGCATTCTTCATAGCTTCAATAGCTGCAGGAAAGTCACATCACATACAGAATTGTAGATTACTCTGTGCAATTCTGGATTTTCAGTAGAGAAATGTGAAGGTGGTGGGGACAGTGGCGGGGGACAGTGGCGGGGGACAGTGGTGGGGGACAGTGGAGGGGGACAGTGGTGGGGGACAGTGGTGGGTCAGTGGCGGGGGACAGTAGCGGGGGACAGTGGAGGGGGACAGTAGCGGGGGACAGTGGAGGGGGACAGTGGAGGGGGACAGCAGCGGGGGACAGTGGCGGGGGACAGTGGTGGGTCAGTGGCGGGGGACAGTAGCGGGGGACAGTGGAGGGGGACAGTGGCGGGGGACAGTAGCGGGGGACAGTAGCGGGGGACAGTGGAGGGGGACAGTAGCGGGGGACAGTAGCGGGGGACAGTGGCGGGGGACAGTGGCGGGGGACAGTGGCGGGGGACAGTGGGTTCACCAGCGATTGTGGCAGCCGTCTCCTCAGCCAGTAGTCTCTCTCGCTCTTCCATCAGCTTGGATATCTCCCTCTGATGCTGCCTCTGGAGGTCTTCGATCACCTTCTGGTGCGTTTCCTCCATTGCAGCAAAGCCACGTTCACATGTGGCCTACAGTAAGAAAGAATCAACACTATAGTACACCATCATTTATCTGGATACGTCTACTAGTGACTAAAGATTCAGTATCTATTAGTAGTTCACTCACATGCATGCAAATTCAGTGACAGAAGCCATGCAAGTATCTTGTAATCTAAAGCCCAGCTATGTTAGTAACAGAGTCAGTTTAAGTAGTGGAACTCTACACATTTTAACTGATAGACTCTTACTCTGATCAACAACTACATTCTGAAACTGAAGATGGGAAATGGTATGTTCACTGATGCCCAACTGAAGAGGAAACTGCTGCAGAGATTTAAATCACAGCAGATTTTGCTCGATAACAAGAATATAAACCAACTATCAAGGAGCGATTGAATCTCTCAATGCATTGAAACCCGCTGATCAAAGAATTTCTGCAATCCCCAATTTGAAAATACGAGATCGGGAGCACAGTGGCAGACCGACCGACGAATGACGTCATCTTCATGGTGAAAAATAAAATGTGTACTTAGCATCAATACCAGAAGTTACGCGTTATGTGAGGCAACAATACAAAGACATTTCTGGACTTCCTTCACAGCTCTGCTATAGTTAGCACTGAAAACTTTAGGTTTCTCAATGTCAACACAAATGTCAGTCACACCATTTCCCAATCCACATGATCAGTAATACGTGTAGGAACCAGAAACAAAGAGATTTTTATCTACGTGGTTATTCAACTCTAACTCCTTCCAATCAAGGTTTTAATAAAGGGAAATGAAAGAGCAAAAACCTTCAGACTTTCAAAGTCTCTCTGGTATTTCTCTCTCAGGCTGGCCACATCCCCTTCAAGATGCTTGTTCTCCAGTTCGTCTCGCATGTTATTCATCTGAGTCTCCAGCTCCTGAATCCGGTCCTTCAGAACCACCATGGAGTCCACCTCCGGCGTGGTCGGCGTCTCAACCCCCTTCCCCTGCTCCTCCTCTTCCATTGGTGTGGGAGGCGAGTGTGGACTCTCAGGGCTCTCTTTGTCCGCCCGGTGATCGATGACACTCTGAATATTTTCCACATAGCGAGAATGTAATTTTTCAATCTCCTCTTTGTGCAGATGCTGCAGCTCGCAGATCCTCTGCTCAAACTGCTCCTGCAGTTTCCTGACGTGACTCTCGTGCTGCTCCTCCATGGTGTCCATGTCCACCAGCAACACTTCTACCTTCAGCTGACTGTCGGCCGCCGTTTCCACCAGCGCCATCTCTGTTGAGGCGCGGCCTTCTGCCTGGCTGAGCTCTTTTTCCAGCCTCTGCTTCAGATCTTTGGTCTCCTTCTGGAATTGTTTTTCCAGGAGAGCCTTTTGTTCCTGCTGCTGGGTGAGCTGGTTCACACGCTTGCTGATCTCGCTCTTGAGCGTTTGATTCTCCTTCTGGAGATTGGCGACTGTTTGAGTGAAGCTCAGGCGTTCCTCTTGTAAAGACGCTTCGTATTTTCCTCGGATTGCCGTGACGTTGCGGGCGTGCTGCTGCACTAGAGCGTCCATGTCCTGACTGGTCTGTTTGCACCAGCCCAGGTCTTGTTCATGCATGGCCCGCAGCCTGCACGCCACATACGCCACCTGGGCCTGGATTAGAGCTTCACGCATACAAAGAGAGGTACCCGTGAAGCTCTGGGCGGTTTGGTTCCCTAAAAGAGCATGGATCATTTTCACCAGTCCAGGAGGGTTTCCACCACTTTCTATCTCTTGAGCGTACTTGTGAAGGATCGCCGCTTGTCTCTGAAGCTCATTAGCCAGGTGATCATGAGCATTTTTCAACGATTCGACCGAGTCCACACCACAAGAGGGCATTTCGCCAGCCAAGTGTCGGTCTACAATTTCCTCTGCCAAGTCTTTAGCTTCCTCTGTTTCAATCTGCTCCATGTACGGAGCAAGTTCAGGGGGACGAATGTCAGCCAGCTTTTGTTTGCTGAAGCCAAAGTTATTTTTCACCTCTTTGATTACACTTTTCAATTCGGGCCTTTTGGAAGCATCAATAATTGTTTTCAAAGCCTTTTCCCTTTGATACAGGTTATTATGGGCTTCGCTCAACTCCCTTTTAAGTACTTTGAATTTTTCTTCATAGCAAAGTTTGAGGTTTTGAATCGAATAGGCTAATTCTGCTTTAATAACTGTGTTAAAGACAACTGTTGCGTCAATATCTACATCAGCCGATTGGCTGCTCTCTTTGGATTTTGCCACAGCTGTTTCAGCTTTCTCCAGTTCTTTCCAAAATGCACTCTCCAACATCAACTTCCTGGTCAACACGTCAGCATAAACTATAGCTAAGCAATCTTTGTCACTCCTTTTAACCTGCTCTATTTCTTCCCATACCTCGGCAAGAGTTTGCAAGAGGTCAGACTTTGAAGTCTGAATTAACAAAGACATCTTATTCAAAACGACTGCCTCAAAAGACAAAGTTTTTGCAAAGAGATGCAAAGCCTCTTGGTCTATAGATTCAGGGGTTTGCTGCAGATGGACAGCAGACGACTGCTCTTCCGTCTTCTGTCCTTGACGGATGTACAGAGATGCATTGAACAAATCACTCTCTATCTCTGACAAGGAGTGCAGCTGAGAATCAGTGGTGTCATGAGAGCCACTGAGAATAGCTTTGACTTTCTCCCGACTGTTTTCCACACACACCAGAGCGTTGCTGTAATGCTTGATGGCAGCACTATTATCTATCACACTTTCCCCACTAATTTCTTTGTCTGGAAAAGACTTTCTCTCCATCATCCTTAGCTCCACCTGGGCCATTTCTTCTGCCTGTGTTGATTGCTGAACTTCTAGATTCTGTGTGAGGCATTTCAGCTTGTCCTCGGTGGCGAGCAGTTTAGTTTCTAGGGCATGTATGATGGAGATGAACTTCTCTGGGTCACTAGTATGTTGGAATACAATATCAGAGCGGACATCTTCTGTTACTTGGACATCCTCACTTAGATCCTGGTTTACTATTTGTCCTACATCTGCAAAGGCACTGCCTACACGGCTGGTGTCCACGCTTTCAAAACTCATGTACTTTTGGCACTGGATACTGGAAAAACGTATTTTTGGTCTCTTAGCTTGAGATTCTTTATCATCTGGGAAATCCTCTGCTGTGGATTTATCAACAAAAGAAAGTGCAGAATGTGTTGACATGGAGGAGGACAGCTTCGCTCGTCCCTTCTTGTTCTGCTCTGGAAGGTGTTGCCTTTCCATTCGTAGATCAGCATAGCCGAGCTTCAGGGCATCGAGGTGCTGCTCCAACTCTGCAATGCGGTCTTCTGCGACCACCAGCTTCGCTTGCAGATCCATTTCAGCAGAACATGGCTCAACCTTATCCAGGAGGCTTTGACTCATTTGACAAAGAAGTTCTTCCTTAGCCTGCAACTTCTGTTCAGTTTCCTCTAAGCTGTTGCCGAGTGCAGTCATTTTTACAAGGGCCTCTTTCAGGTCTTCTTCCTTGCGTTCCATCAGCCTCTCATACATTTCTTTAGTTTGCCGGATCTCCTCTTCTTTCTCTCTAAGGAACTGGCTCATTTTCTGAAACTCCTGCGTCGCCCTTTCATACGAGTGCTCCAGAGTGTAGTAATCAGATTCTTCTGTTTCCAGGCGATTGCGGAGCTTATTCACCTCGCGATCTGCTTCAGCAATCTGATTGAGAAGCTCCTGACAGCGGCAGGTCAGATGACTTTTCTCTTCCTCAAGCCTACGCACGCTCTCCCTCAACGAATCAATCACGCCAGACTTTTGGGCCAGCTCCTCTTGCAACTTCAGCATTTCCTCCCTGCTTTCTTTACCTCCCGAGGCCCGCCTCCCTCTTAACAAGGCCTCCACCTGCTGCTCGGCCTCCAACAGCTTGTCCTCCATTTCCTTCCGTGCAGCTTCAGCCTCAGCTAATCTCCTGCACAGAGTCTGCCGCTCCCTCTCATGACTTTCTTGCATGCTACTCTGCTCCTTCCTCAGGCGTTCCTCCTTCAATGCCTGGCCCTCCTCTGTGGCACTTAGTCGGGCAGTCACTTCTTGGAGTTTCTCCTGCAACCTTTGTATTTCTCTCATGTGGTCACGTTGCAGAGCCTGCTGGTGCTCCAGGTGTCTAAGGGCCTGGTTTCTCTCTAATAGGTTGGCCTCTACTTCACGGAGTCTGTCTTCACTGTCTCTCAGCTGGGCCCGCAGAGTGGCCTCACCACGGCCGTATTCCTCCTCTTGCTCTTTTGAACGGTCTTGCTCTAACTTAAGTTCATTTCGCATTCGGGCCACTGCCTGTTCGCTGGCGAGGATTTCAGCCAATGCAGATGCGAGTTTATCCTGCAGAGCCTGAATGTCACAGTCATGCCGATCTGCAGCGTCTTTAGCTTCAGTGTAGCTTCTCTTTAAGGTCCGGATCTGGTGCTGAGCAATGTCCTGTTTCCGCTTCTGAGACTCCAGTTCGCTTTGCAAATCTTGAGTCAGCCTGTGCAAGTGTTGGAACGGCACTTTTTGGGGTGAAGAGGAAGGAGGTGGTGCACTCTTGAAAAAGATTGATGAGACAGTTTTATTAATGATATCACTTTATTCTCCAACCACACATGGAGAACCACATCTCGGATATTACCAGGAAAATAAGTTTTGTCCTTTCTTGTAATCAATGCTCTTTGGACGTGTCCACCAAGCTTCCACTGTGCTTTTTCAGAGGTCACTTGGAAACCAAAACCTTAACCCAACCATCCAAAACAAAATGAAGAATTTAAATGGTGGCCATTTTTTAAAAGTATGGTAAGACTTAAAACTGCACAATGTAAAAAAAACACTGGTTAAAGCATGCAGTTCTAAACACAGAGCATACAGAAATCAAGCTGGTGAAGGGACACACACGCAAACAGCAAGAAAAAGCACAGCGCAAGGCTTTTTGATCATGTTTCTTACCTTAAGCAACAAAGATCAAATCAGTTATTTTCCCAGGAGATGTGAAACTCCGTCAAAAATTAGTAAAAACACATGCTAAGGACACCGCAATCATGCTTTTAAGTCTGAGAGAATAAGCACCCGCACCCGTTAGTAGAATGTTTAAAAGTTACAGTGGCACACTATTAAGTTCAATCCAATATCCAAACATGGCGTACATAACATTGTGTGTATGTATAATTTCTTACAAACCTTAATAATGCTGTAGGTCGAGATTTCTTTATAGAAATAGCTTAACAATATCTGTCCATAGAGTCGACTATAAAGCAGAAGCCAAAAGATGACAGTGTGTTGTACCTGTAGAACATAGCCTTCCCTGGCACTGTGTTCTCTACCGAGCGCGTCCTCCAGTTGTTCTTTCAAAAGGTTGTTCTGCTTCTGTAATCGGTCCAGTTCCTTCTGTTTCTGTCCCAACTGAGCAATATGGGGGAAATAAAAAAATTAATGTTACAAGATATTCTGATACCGCTAGACATTTGTTAAGATCGATATTTTTGATTGAGCATCGCCGCAATTTCCATAAATACCACTTTGGCGAGCTTTCTTGCAACTTGAAGTTGATCAGAAACAAAAATGGCTTGAATATTAAACATAAGACATGTTTGGGAATATGTCTGCAAACGTGGGGTCATCTTCCAGAGTCTAATATTCACATATGATGATTGGTCATGATTATAGATATTTTAGGAGGTTGACATTAACAGCTGTTTAATTTGCTGTTTTTATCGTCTTTATTTAATAAATTACACTCAAATATTTCACAAATAATGTGTACGCCATTTAAAGTTAAAAAAATCGGTGACTCAAGTCTGAAATATTTTGAACATGATGTCATTTTCAAATATCGAGAGTCTAAAGACGACCATGTGTAAAACAAACAGACCTCCTTATCCAACAGTGCAGCCAGCTCATGAGGAGGCAATCGCTCCGAGTTACTGGAGTTTGCTGAAGCGGTGGCGATGGGCACTTGCTTCTCCTCTCTTAACGGCGTTGTTTCCACCTGATGCCATCGCTGCTCTATCTCCTCCCGGACGTCTGAGGTTCTGTTGTCCTTTTTGTCGTCTTTCTCTGAACACAAAGCAGCAGGGTGGTCCACTTCCATCTTTCCTTGTTCTTGGCTGTCGGACGTGGACGACTGTACTGGTGACGTAGCATTCAGCGTTGAAATAATGGTAACAGTCACAGTATTTGGCGCGTGAGCTGCACTAGTTGTGCTTTGAGGATGGGTGCTTTTCCGAACATTTTCCTTTTCCGTTTCTTCAGCTATAGAAGGCGGGTTGGCACCTGATACAGACGAGGTTTGGAGAGAGGAGGTAGAGACCGGAGAAGACGCTAGAGAGGAGGGTGACGATGAGGGGGAGCAGTAGGAGGAAGTTGTAGAGAAGGACGAACTGAGGTCGACGGTGTCTGCTCGCTCTTTCACAGGTTTTTGCGTCTTTTCCATTTTGAACTCAGTCCAGTCGTAAGTCTTCGAGCGGCCCTCTCGCCGGCGCTCGCGGACTCGACTTTTCCGCGGCTCAGACGGCGGTACAGAGGCGTTGTTTCCAGGCGGCTGTCTGATGGAATCGGACTTTGGGGCCTCTGTACTGGGGCTCGACTCAGAGGCGGGTGAAGAACACGGCTCCAACATCACATGGCTCTTAATCGTCTCATCAGGGAGGGATCTGAATCAAGAAAAACACAGCACATCCATATTAATCATAAATAATGGTGTATAAACGAGACTCACTATACATTTCTTACAAGCGTTGACACAAGACTTTACAGGACAAAACAAGGACACAAAAACATTTCATGTTATGCAGCTTCAAGTCACTGAGCTTTTCCAGGGTTTCTGCAGGGTCCATGAATTGTACCAAGACTTTGAAAAACCTGTTTGATTCCACTCCAGGCAATTTCTCATCAATCACATTCATACTGAAGAAAGGCTATGGTGGTAAACTACATTGTCATTACAGGGTTTGACTGCAGTCTTTTGCAGCCTATAACTATGAAGGTGAATTATTTTATTATTAAATTAGAGCAAACTACGTTTGGAGAGACAGTATATATAAAATAGGCGAATGATTCAAATTGATGTGTAATGGTGTTTACTAAAAATCCTCAGTTTTACTAACGATGCCCTGCTGATTCAGTGTTCAAATATTGTAATATCACAAATGCACATTAGGAAGGAAAATACTTTCAAAGTGAATTAAAAACAACCAATAGGGGACTTATCAAAGTTTTTAGCTCGTCACACTCCACAATCAGACACAAATAATATTTCCCATCAACTATTTAGAGCTCGCCCAGACTCAAGACCAGCAGATACCCTGATTTTAAAAACATAGCAAACATTAATGGAATTAATTCAAATCCCAGCAATAACATCAAAACATTTATAAGGACACTGTGAGGCTGAAAGCAGCTTTTCAGCTCCACTCATGGTCTCAGGTAATCCCGCCCAATAGCAGAATTAGCTACTGTGTTAAAGCAGAAATCACACAATAGCTTAATGTTAAGAATGTGTTGGCAATAAACTGCTCATCATGCTGGCAGTAAAAGGGCAAGGGTGACCAGACAGACAGAAAAATCCATTTTTAACATGTTGCACGGGCACGTCAGGAAGCATAGGGAGGGCGTGGGTGGGTCGGGCAGAGAGGAAGGGACAGTGTGAAAGAATGGACAAGAGGCGTCTGTGCAGAAATACCAATGATACCACACATACTACTGTGTAAGAGACAAACTGCCAGATTAAGGTCTGTGACTCGAGTAACAGAAGTCGGTTTCTAAAAAGTATCACATGTGACAAGTGATAGGGATCTTAAAAATGATTAAAATAAAAGTGTAGGCAGCTGCAATTCCCTAAGGTGCATTTCTGTCATGTTAAAAAAGGAGAATTATATCTCAGCTCTTCGACCTGATCAGGAAAGTATTTCTCCTATCATGACTTTGTTAACCTTGAGTAAGTTACTGAATGGACAGTCAGAAAACTAGGATGATTAACAGTCGTGTGCTGCTGGGCAGATTATTCTAGGACGCTGATGTGTGGCTCCACAGTAGCATAACTTAACAGGGAGACATTACTCAATATTCACATGACATATGGGAGGACGACAAACACGCTGGGCCTGACATTGCTGAGCAATTACATCACTGTTCGAGAAGGAGGGGTATTCAACACACACACACACACAAGCACTCCAACCTGGGCTTCAGAACGGATAGTTTCAGAGAGATGTTTTTCCTGGAAGCAGGTTGAAAAATACCGGGTGAAAGGGAAGAGAAAGAGGGAAAGAAAAGGTGAGGAGGAGACGGGCATTAAGATAAACAAAGTGAGAAAAGCCATTGTTCTATCTGCCACTGGCAGGTGCTAATCCTCGCCGGGTATTACCGGGTGACGTCTGGGGCGATAGTCGGCCGCACATTCTTCATAATGGCCTGAATCCAATTGCGACGGATTCCAGAGGTCATGGCTGACAGGGTGCAGGCTCCATCTTTACACTATAAACAGACAGATCATATAAATGTCTGACAGGTCTGGAGAACGTTTAGATCCAAATAGCTTTTTGACAATGGATTATAGCGTGAAAACCAATATACAGACATGGACAGGCAACGACAATACAAGTTTTGTTCACGATTCAGACGAGAGGCTTTGGACAATCTATTCACTGCAAGCAAAGAGCAACCATCACCCAGTTCTGACCGTTTTTCTTAAATGTGTGCTGTGCCTTTTCTAATAGTCCTGAAAAAAGGTTTTACAAAAACTGTGTCGTCACAAACGTTGTTTGATGTATAAAAGGAGGTGTGTGCAGACAGCTGCTGCTGTAAATGTGTATGGGATCGATAGCAACTGCAAAAACTGAATAGGAAAAAGACTTGTGTAAGCATGCAAGCTCAAACTGGCAATTCTAAAGAATGCAGTGTAAACTAAAGCCTCCTTCACAATAAAACATTTCTATCAATCAAATACAGTAAAAGCAGGAATGGGTTAAATGCAGAGACGTAGCTTCCCCAGGCTGATTAATAAAGTAAGGTTTGTTTCTTTCCTCTGCAGAGCCTTCTAGTGGCAGTGAGGTGACATCCACAAACGCACCGTTTTCTGATTTATTTAAAGGCACAATAACGGGTCTTTAGAAGTCGAGTACTTCATTCCAAGAATCTGGATTGAAAATGAAGTTCAATCCTGTAGGGCAATGGAGCGAACAACAACAACCCCTTCCAGTGTGAAGCATGGTGTGCAGTGAGCAGATATAAATACTGGAGTTATTAATTTCTCGACACCAAACCCGTGTTGTTCTCAGCCAAAGAGACAACGATCCTCTCGACTACTCTATTTCTGACTTCCTGTAGAAAATATCCGGGACCGTAAACAAAAGAAATGACCTTTAGTTCTCACGGGATTAGTGCCTGGAGCTTACATCTATATGTAGCAGAAACAAAAGCCTCACTGGCCTCAGAGTGTACTGCATGCAGCGACGTAGGAGTGCTAAAAGTGTTTAGTGACGGGAGGATTAAGTGATTATATGAATACTGGCATGTCTGGTTCATTCATGCAACGCCTCTCAGACATGGAAACACACGTATGTATTTTTCATGGGCTACGGTGAGTGGCATTGGCAGAACGTGGGTAAGGGCAGTGCATTTGAATGCAAGAGGTTAGAAAAACATGTCGTGAAGGATGAAGGCCACATGCTGCAGGACACGAGCGCTGCCGGCATATTTAGGCCAGTATGATGTCAGCCTCATACAGAGAGATGACAAGTCAAGTGACATCCCTCATGACAGACAAATAATCAGTTCAAAAAGAGAAACGGCAAGAACTGATACCTAAAGTTGCACCGCGTGGTATCTGGGGCTGTTTTTAGATTAGCAGAAGACAGTGGAGCTAAACTGTGCAGACAATAAGTGTCAGTCTTACGGGTGACAGATGATTATTGACGACAGAGAATCAGCACTCACCATGATTTGAAAGCCATAATTCCTCTGGACCGGGAACTCTTTGACATCATAACATGTGGAAAGGTCAATCTCGCCATCCATTTCAGAAGCCTTACAAAATATATAGAATTATTCCTTTATAATGGCCTATTAATGACATTTCCAGTGAATTGAAACACTCCGTTTTATATCTTACCTCCTCAGCTATTGAGTCCTTGTAGTACCTTAAACTCTGGTCTGTGAGGACAAACCAGTGTTTCTTCCACTAAAGGATAAAAAAACAAAAAACATGGAGTGAATTTCACTAATTATACAAATAGTATTCCATACTGGAGAGAAAAACATCAGTGAAAACAGAAATTGTAAAATAGATTACCACTCCATCTTCGTATAACTTTGTCATCCATCCTTTCTTGAAGTTCAGCAGGTCCGGCTGCATTTGAGACAGAAAACGTCGTCATACAGCCTCCGACAAACCTTTACATTACTTTTATGGATAAAGGAATGAAAAAATCCTTGAATTGTATTTTTCTTAAAACATTTTGTACCAACTTCATCAGTGGGTGATTATTTCTCCATAATTTTAAATATAACCAACATCTTGCATTTACAGGTATTTGTTTACATTCAGGTAACCAGCTTCTTAACTAGTGTCGGTACCGATATGTCGCTCCAGCTTCAGCAGAGACTTACTGGCGGGAGCCGGACTCTCCCCGTGAAACACAAACTGCTGCACATAGAAACCAAGCTCAAGTCTGTTTATAGACCCCAAAGCAAACCGGTGCCCCAAAAGCTGGCGCCCGCTCACTCATCAATACCTTGTTTTTGTTGAGCTTCATCAGGTGTGGTGTCACCGTCTGGCAGAGAGTCATTCTGAGGGCTAACTGCCTTCACCGCATATGTTGACAATCTGTGTCTTGCTTCTGTCCCTGGGACATGCACACGACTGAGGCTGCTTCTGTGCCGGCTATTTATATTGGCCAGTAGCGGTGGCGGCAGTGGTGTGTACATGTGTACGGGTGTGTTTAAGTGGGTGGGGGTTTTGGCAGCTGCAGTTTGAACTGAGAGACGAGGAACACGCTGACTGAACGGCCTTCATATCAGACTGCAAGGAGTCAGACCTCCGGAAGATACCCACATAACCTTGAGTAACCTGAAGTATTCAGTAATGATGGAGGTTGTGTTCAACTTTAAGCATCGCCCTTGTGATCATGTATGCATCTGAAATAAATGAAGCAACTTACAGCACACACTTTGGTTCTTCTGAACAGGGCACATTACACAAACATAACAGATCACTATCATATCATGTCTCAAATTCAAACCCTAATTCAAGTTTTAATCCCTTTATGATTATGAGCAACATTCTCTTTTTAGAGTTACATGCAATCTGAGATTAACTTTACCAACATGCATTTCTGCAGATTATGATGCATTTTATTGGTGGTCGGTCTTTAAACGGACGGCCTCATATGAAGGCACTCAAGTTGCAACTGGCAGTGCCAGTGTAGGTTACCTAGGTGTTAATGAGTTAAGACTATGTTGTCATGTTAAACTGGGCTTTTATGGCATTTATTTTTATGCTTCATAAACATTTTTTTTGGGGGGTGGGGGTGGGGGTGGGGGGGTGATAGGGTATTCTATCACAGAAAATGATCAAACCCAATTGATGAGAAAAAATAAATTTGAAACAACAAAATGAACCTTTTCAATATGCACAGGAATGTTCCTTGAATAGAAAGATGTTATTTTCCTTTCGGAGACACCACAATGACTTCTAACAAGTTAGAGTCATTCTACACCTCCGAGACTCCGTCAGCACTCACCGTCATCGAGGACTCTGTGACTCTGCGGTCCAGAGACTTGGCTCTTCTTAAGTTGGCAAAACTCGAGCTGGACACGTCAGGGACTGACCGGTCCTTTACTGAATCCAGTGACATCTCCTACAGATGCAAAATTAACAGGAAATTACTTGAATTCCGTTCAGTCTGTTGGGTTTAAAGTGCTCAGAAATAATAAAGAGAGCAGCCTACATGTTTGTTAGCTAGATGGCGTCTCTCACTGCGCCCTTGTCTCAGTATGGAGTCAGCTGAGGGCTCAGTGGTGTCACTTGTGTCCATACGCTCAGCATGTTGACCTTCCTCAAATCGGCCGATGATTTGAGATCGTCTACAAGACAAGGAAGACCCCACCTTTCTTTTTTAAACAATAAACACTACAGTTTTTATAAACAAAGTCTTGTGTCGCTATAGTGGTAAATGCAGAAAAAAGCTTTTCATCATGCCAAAATACTCGTCATTGAAAGCAGAATCATATCGCTCAAAATCTCAAAATACTGCAAGAGTATTACAAAATCAAAGCATGATATGAAGGGAAACTTAAGCAGGTTTAAGAAACTTCTGGAAAAATCATCTTAAAGCATTTTCAAATTAAACATCAAATAAAACTGACATCCCCAAAGAGACTCATCCAGAAATACAACCAAAGGTAAGGAGCAGTGTTACATGATGAGAGATAAACTTAAGAAGAAATCATGATGGCGGATTAAACACATAGGAGTAAAAGCAATGGTAACAGTTTGGCGTTACCTTAAGACACTGCACTGATTAACGAGGAGATAATTGAGAAATGAGGAGTGGCCAAAGCAGAAAAACCAAAACTGGAGGTACGAACGTCCATCGGTATGTTTGAGTGAGCACATGGTATACAGGTTCAATTATTCACGGATAAACAGTGCATGTTTGAGCTCCCAGGCAGTGCAGAGATGAAATGATAGAAAGCAGGAATCAGCGGTGACCAGCAGGGAACAGCATTGGGACAGGGGTGGAGGGGTGGGTTGAGATAAAGCTCTGTTCAGAAGCCCCTGGAAAAGAGTGAAACAACAAAACAAACTAGCAAGGTGGCTAGAGCAAAAGGTAGAGAGCAGCAGAAAACAAAGTACCACATGCATTTAGATAATCCTAAATCATTAATGGTAAACCACTGGTAAGCTGGGGAAGGCAGCAGTAACAGAGGATGCCTTAAAGATAACAGCCACCAGGGGGTGCTAAAACAACTAAAATGCTGAGTGCTTTCGGCAAGGCATGGGACTCCAGTAATAACCTTACAGATGCCATCTACAGGATTTCAAGCTATGCTGAGAACTAACAACCAGTGGCTCATTAATGATTATTACATAAGCTGTTTCCGTTATTAAAATTAATTATGCATCATGTTTTCAATGCTCTTCTTTAACAAGCAGCTGAAAGAAACTTAACATTTGATGCAAAGTGCTGAGCATGACACTGAGCCTCACCTGCGCTCCTCCCCAAACAGCCGAGCCACCTCCTCCCTCCCTGGACTCCGTGTTCGCGTTCTCAGCTCCTGACGCTTTTTGTCTGATCGGAAGGCTTCCCGGTAGGTCAGCCTCCGAGCTCTTGGCACATCTGACAACGCTGCATACTCCCTGCCAGACCTGCCAACTCTGCCTCCTCCACCACTCACGCTACTAGAGCTCCCTCCACCAACACTGTGCGCCTCCCAGGTGGGTGTCGCTCCGCTAGGATCAGAATCCAGCGAGCTCTGGGAGGAGCTGATGGTGGAGTAGCTTGGGGAAACAAGTGAACCTGGAGAAGGAAGGGGGTCTTGACAGGGTTGATGAGGGGAGGTTTGGGGCTCTGATTCGGAGGTGTACCTGGAACTGGGAGCTCCTAAAGAGGAGGATGATGCTGAAGAGGACAGGGGCAGATGCTGGGGTGGCTGGGGTGGCTGGGAGTGAAGAGCTGAATTTGGAGAAGGCTCAGACTTGGTCTTCTCCAAGGAGAAGTAACCACTCTCCACTCGTACTTTACGTCCGGTGCTCACAGTGCCGCCATCTGAAGAAGTAAGACACAGTGATGTACAAAGCTTGATTAAACACAGCAATGATTATGAGTTCTACTACTAGTTCGGTAGAACTATCAGAATAGTGAGATGTAGATTGTAACCTGTCAGGATCTGAACCTGCTCACTTCTCTAACCTCCAGGCTACCAAGACTAGTGCACATTCCTAAAGTTGCACAGATGTCCATCACTAACGTGGGCCTTACATACAGCACGTTTGAGGATTTGCCCTCATCTTGGTCCTCACCATCTTGAGTAGTGACACTGGACTCCGGTTGGCTCTGGCTCAGCTGGCTGATACAGGAGGCACTGCGGCTGCAGGGGATGGTGGCCCTGCTCCAGCGGCTCTCCTCCTGCCACAGCGAGGCCCGACTCATCGGGACGCGCTCGGCACTGGCAATACTGCTGGACAGGCATGGGATGCTGCCTCCACTGCTGCTGCTGGTCACGGTTACCTTGGCAGGACCCGGCTCCTGAGTAATGGTTCGGGTTGGAAGGAGCGGATTGGCAGAGGGAAGGACATGATGGGAGGTAAGGTCACAGAGAGACTACAATAAGGAAGATGAGAAGGTAAGAGTTTGAGAAAGAATAAAACACTTTAATATAAACATTAGAACACAGATGTTGGAAATATGTTTTAAATGCTGACCTCTGAATGTAAATGTGCTATATGGTATGCTTACTCCCAGGGTATATCTGCATATCTGGTATATATGTGGCAAACAACCCCACAATGTAAGTGTTTCTAGTTTAAACAACCGGACAAACTAAAAAATACAAAAACCTCACAAGTATGATTTTAATGAGATATGCAACAGACTTTTCAGGGGAGTATAGTAGAAAGAAGCCTGAGTAGCCCAGTCAAGTAAATGTGTTATATTAAGTGGGACAACATGTATTTTAAAAGAAACTGGGCACATTTGAGTGGTATGATTTAGATTTGTTGCAGTGCACTGTAGTGAGAATGAACTGACTCTTGTTCAGTGATATGCCCTGTTACACTACTGGTCTGTTTCTATTGTTGATGCTTTTCTTTTCACCTTTATTGTTTATGTGTCATGTGATTCCATTATCAGCGTAACAAACCATAACAAAGCAGCCTTTATTTTCTGTAAAATGACAAATTGTGGGAAGAGAAAAGGAGGAAACAAGGACAGGAGTAAGAGATGGACAGCTTGACAAAGAACAAAGAGCTCATTCATGGTGAACACACCTGTAACACCGAGGATACAAAGAACAAAACAGCACAAGGACATTCTGGAGAAGGGAATTACACAGAAACACAATTTCAAGGGTAACAGCGTCTTAGATCACTTTTGTTTGATTCAAATTTACAAACTGAATTAAAAGCGTGAGACCACTTATCAAAATCAGAAATCCATTCAGTGATCAGGAGATGCATAACATTCTTTATAAGATAGAGAAAGATTTCCAAGCAAACCCATGAAAAATAATTGTTATGATTCAGTCTACTCAGATCACCACAAACAGAAAACATGCTGCGGGCCAAAAATCACTCCTCCACTACCAGAGCGGGAAGGAAAAAGTGTGTTCTTTTTATTCACCCTTCACCCAGACAGATTTGGATAATAGTTGTAATTTTCAAGCGATGGGATTTCAAAGATTGGGATTCTATTCAAATGGGATGCAGGATAAAAAGGTTGGCCGAGCTGAACTCACTGGATGTCCATTCATGCCTTCAGCTGAAAAACCCTGGCTTGCAGGTATTCCACCCTGCCAATCACAAAACACCTTTTGATGTCAACGTTTGCTCCGTGTTGTGGATCGTAATCAATAAAGCAGAAACCTGTCTCTTTTTCTATATTCATGACTTGACCACTATTTCTACAGAAAATATTTGACATGTTTTGGTTTGTTTAATAAAGACTAAACTTTGAAATATAACAGCTACAAAATTAGAGACATTTTATTTCTGTGGCGCAAACAAGACAAGGAAAGTATTCAGATTCCTTTCAGTTACAATTGTAGAAACAGTAATCTTTTTTTCTCTGTGCATACAAGGTCAGGTGTTTAGATTGGAGGACTCTACCCATAAGGCAAACACAGCGCACTGGTGAGGTATTTACAAGAGTGCTTTAGCATGTGTATATCTCAAGTACTGTATATAAAAAGTGGGAGGACAGCCTCCGGCACTAAATGTGTTGCTGGCACAGTAAAGTGAGGAAAATGTAAACTATAAGACAACAGTTGATATTAATCAGTGAGAATCTGCTGTCCCAAATAACTGAACAGCCTAAAAGGCATTGAGAGAAAGTGACAGCAGTTAAGCAGTGGAGGAAGGATCACCCTGACACATTATCAACTCTAATTATATGGCCGGGCCTTGACCACTGCAGTTATTTTAGGAGATGATATCATATGGCTACAACTACACGAGAAGTAGTATTGTTTTACACAAACACCGCTGACTTACTAAGATAAAGTACTCATCTCAAAGCCATTGAATTAGTCAGCTGGACTCGGTCATGTCTTGGAAGATTCATCCCTTATTTAAGTGGCTTCGTCACCACATGCTCATCGGTATGAATTCAGGACGGACGTCGCCTGTATGAAGGATGTTACACGAATAGCTTAATAGTTTGCTCACCTTACTCTTAGGATAAGCAACTTTGCAGTGTGTAGACCCTCAACATCATCTGATCCATTTTCCTCAGTGCCTTCTGTTTATTCAAGGTACCTTATTATTCTGAAAATCAGAATTCTCTTGCTGGCCCTAACCCTCTACAAAAGCAGTGAATGCAGCTAATTAGCAGCACTGGCAGGGTTTAGTGGCAGAGTCCCAAAGTTTGCATTCATAGGCTTACAAATATTAATGTACGTCGCATTAAGACAGCAAGGGCCCAGGGCTGTTACGAGCAACGTCAGAAAATATGTGCAAGATCCTGACTGTGACCCTCTTCAGAAAAAATGACTGCTTTGATGAGGCCCGCAAGGTTATTAACCGCACAGGCAAGAAAAGCCTGACAGGTGAGACAGCAGCTGTGAGACACGACAAGGAAACCGGCTGCAGTGGCAAATCTACATGCAAGAAGATCAGGGACACTTCGCTGAGAGTTCCTGCTGAATGCTGTGATAGCAGGCAGCGGTCATCGTCACCATGGATTGTTTGTTCAGGAATATGTTCACAGCTCAGTTACATTGAATACCTTGTGAGATTGTTTCGCCTCTATCACATTAGATGTTTCTTCAGAGTGTTGTCTTTACCCGACCTAAACCTTGCAAATCACAACGGTCAAATGTTCGATGTCTTGATCTGAAGTAAGTCAACTGGAGTGGACGTACCGTCTACAAACACTGACACATCGTGTGACTGAAGAGTACAAATATAGATCGTATAAACTCCTGAGCATGTGGCTGGCAGAAAAACAACATCAATTTCCCACCATCAGTGAGGAGAACAAAAGTTGCTCTACGTAGAGAGGAATGAAAAGCCTCCATACTGCCTGTTACCACAGCAGAGGTCATCCTTCACTACATTATATTCTTACTGTTGTTCTAGAGCACCGAGCGGGGATGTTGAATACCGTTCACCATCTAAAGCAGAGTAGATGTGGGGTCATAACCACCTTGTCAGGAGAAGCTCAGTATGGGCCATTTGAAACATTTCAGCTAATATTGGATGTAATTCAAAATTTGATATGCAGACTATTATACTCCCCAGGTACCTGTTGTGATCAGTGAGAATATCCCCAGTTTGGGTTGGGGAGCCTTTTTGTGTAGCGTGTGCATGTTCTCCCTGTGTGTGGGTGAGTTTCTCCTATATGGTCCAAAAATATGCGTTTAATTGGCGATAAAAACTGCCTGCAGGTGTGGATGAGGTTCTATGTATGCATCTCTGTGTCTGCCCGGTGATGGACTCCTCCATGGTGTACAGCTACGGCAGGTTGAGCTCGAGCCCCCATGACCTTAAGTAGGAAGGTGGACAGAAGCTGGATGGATAATTGTTGGCGAAATCAGTACAAATACACCACAATATACATCCCCGACCATGAATCATATACAGAACACAAAATAGAATATCACAAAAGCTTAAAGCGTGACCTTCACCTGTGTCTGCCTGCTCACTGCTGTTGCCTCGTTCAGTGTAAGAAGATAAAAGTGGTTTACTGAGAACAGATGCAGTACCTGGTGAGTGGGCGGATCAACCTTGCGCTTCTTCTTCTGGTTCTGCTTGTTGGTCCTGGGGTACACAGTTAGAGCCTCCTGCCACCTACGAATGGTGAAACAGTGCAAGTGTTATTGGCACCCTGAACGCAGACTGTACAAACACTGCATCCAAGGTGGATCAATACATGACAAAGTTCTCTGTAGGAAAGAATGAACCGGTTCTCCTTTGAACAAATATGCGCTGTTACAATTCCAGACTCATGTAATAGCACCAGAGTAAATTAAACACTAACCTCTTTCATAAATGAACCAAACCACAGCCGGATTCTTTACATAGAAATGAGAACATTTATTGCCCTTTTTTTGGTGAACAGTAATTCATAATTGCTTTTCTTAATCTTGTGGCAATTAACATTTCCTAGGAAGGCATTTCAATCAAGGACGTATTTTATTGGCACTCATATTTTACTAAGGCTTAATAGATTACCTTTAATTAGATTGTGTGCTTAAAAAGTGAAGATATTTCATGAGCAGAACAGAACAGGACAAATTTTCATGAATTGGGAATTTCTTTAAAATGCAGATGAGACAAAACCATGTGTATTTATTATTATTATTTTAAACGATAACTGTTAATGCTTGGCACAATTAGAATTTCCTAAAAATGTATTTAGCTGATTAAAAGCAAGATCAATGTAAACTTTCATGTCATGGAGTGTCCTGCACGTTGACACGGCCTGGCTGGAACGTCTGGCTGAAGTGTTCACTTGAAAGGTTTACTAGTAAAACCTCATGAAACATTGATGATGAACTCCGAGGAAAATAAGACATAGTGAGTCTATATTTGACAAACAGTGAATTGTACTAAGCACGTCACACATTATATTAATGTTAACGGGGGAAGTATTTATTTAATCGAAACAGTGACTGTAGCACAAAGCACTCATGCATTATCTTGATATTATTCCAACCCACCTCCTTCACTGTAAAGAATGAAGGGCTCAGTCAACGATCATAGATAGAACATGTGACGTAATTCTAAACGAATGGCAGCAGCCCACACACGGTGCCTTTCATAGAGTCCAAAAGACTTTTAAGAGAAGCTGAAAACACCCAGCAGTCATTTTTTCATCGTCGGTTGATGGAAACCTTGTCGGGGCTGATATGGTTGTGCGATCACCCGGTACCGACACATGGAAGCCAGATGATGGGAGAGTGGGTGTACAGTGATTGAGCAGGTAGCATAACGAAGAGTGGGTGTTGTGAGTCACAGCTCCCTAAGAATAGCCGTAATGTGGACTGTACGCTACAGCCAGGGAAGGAGAGTGCACTGCAGAAACACACTGAATGTGCAGCAGCAGCAGAGGAGGAGAGGCATAAAAGACGCCTGAATTATGAAGATTAGAGCTCTTTGTAATGAGATCTGTGTCTTGGCCAATGTGAATTTGTAGACACAGGGAAGAGGGTCGGAGCAGCAGCGAGGGAGAACTGTTCAAGAATGTGCACTGTCACTGCAGTGTGAATTACAACTCTCTGAAAAGCACGGCCCGGAGGAGGCAGCAGGGGGCAGAGCAGTTTTGGCAACAGCAGCGGTTGCACACAGCTATTTCCTTTGACTAAACCACAGAGCACCAAAAACCAGACTGCCCACCTGAAGCCAAAGCATATACTGTGGGGCTGATAGACGAGGTCTTACCCGTTGATGATCTCTTTACACTCCGCTCGTATGAAGTGCTCCTTCTCAGGGGTCAAGATACACAGAGAGTTCTTCTGACCGGTCCTGGACTCGCCGTCGATGACATCAGAGCACTGGTTCATGTTGATGGTACCTTGGGGCAGCGTGCTGGGCTGGAGGATCGTATCAGAGACACACAGAGAAAATGTTAAATGAGGAAGTGAACAGACGGGCCCACAAGTCCCCGCACATGGTCTGTCTTCTCACACAGTCCACCCCGGCATAAATTGTCATGCCAAGCTTGGCTCTTCACACGTTGATATAACAGGAGAAATGTTCCTGTCAGTCGCCGCTTTGAAGTTTTTGTGACGAGTGATATGTGCTTTTGCATTTAAAATCCAGTAATTATGTAATAGCTTCACATATTTTTGCCAAAATACCTCCACCTAAAATACAACATTGCTGTGAAAGTTAGGGAACTGATCACAGCTATGATAGACTCAGTGTGAAACATTATTTTGTGAATAATTCACACACAATCTCGGCACTTAAAAAGCCGCTGAATCAGCTAACCTGTGTTACTGGAAGATTGATCAAGCAGCATCCTTTCTAAGGTGGACATGCCATGTGAACATCAATCCTAGTGGTTCAGTTCAAATTGAAATGATGAATATAACTTAAATATTATTGCACACGTATACAAAAACATTTTGTTAACAGTTTTACTACATTAACAGCAAGTGAAATGTGCCCTAGTACAATAGGAGCAATTTGTACCATATGCAGTAATCTAGTGATATCATTTTACAATCAAAAACATTTGTAATGTATTTCAAGCATAAAAGTCCAGATTTGGAACAGTCTTGATTTATTTTTGTTGAGGACAGATTGATGCCATTTTGTAATTGCTGCACATTGTACTACAACAACCGGAATAATGAACAACTACAAAAGAATGAAAACACCCACGAGAGGGCCGCCGGTTTCATTTATAAACAGTACAAGTTCATACGGTCAGCGCACGGCTTTGTATTTCAATCTGTCTGACTCCTAGGTACGAAGTGCAAACTCAGCTACATACACTGCTATTGATGCCATCTGTCAGCCATAAATAACGTGATCATAGGGCTCGCAGAATAATACTACGCTGTGCACAATGCCATAAGGTTTCACATGCAGCTTTATTTATGTACACTGTGGCTTTGAAAGGCACGGATCATTTAAAGTGGAAGAATACATGCCAACTCAGCTCAAGACGGATAAGATAATCTCGTCACAGTGGATTGCAGTGCACTGCTCCAGGTGAGCCTGTCGTTTCCAATATCCAGCTTTTTATGCTTTTTAGTTAAAGGAAACTCTGTCGGTAGTCTGAAAGTAAACTAATGCATACATAGACTGTTGCTATCAATATGACAAGGCCAAGAAATGTGACATTTCCTTCATGTGACCTTCAAATGACTTTCCCAAGTCTTAGTAGAATCCTTGATAATCTTAAATTGAGTTTACGATTTAGATTTGTTCGCCAAAGTATATGAGTACTATGTAATGAAGCCCACTGAGAATGGGCGACTATTTGAACAGCATTTGGGTCCTTCTTTCTAAACCTACAGATAAAATGATAGACAGTGAAATATCACAGCACCAGGCCACAGATGATAAATTACAGCCTTCTGCAAATCAGCAGGTATTAGAAGATGAAGCTGGGGACAAAATTAAAAGGTTCGCGAGTGAGCAAATAAATCTGATTAGTGGATCTGGACTTTTGTCAGCATAAGCATAGCTTGTCAGCAACAGAGCCATCTACGCCTGCGGAGGGCCTCTAATGTGGACACAGAGTAGTCAATCGTTAACAGTTTGTGGTAATCCCACCCTGTGGCTGGACGAGAGGCCCTGTTTACTCTTTCACTGTGAAGTGACACTTTCATTCTCATGTCCTTTAGCATTGGCTGTGTTGGAACAAGATATAGTGCAACATTGAGAGTATAGGAGGATTTAGAGCAGAATGGATCTGCTGTATGATATTTGGGAGGAGAAACTACATAATGAGCATAATAATGTTGTTTACTATTTTGATATGCAGTAAATACAAGCATTTACACTGAGCGTGAAAGCAAAGTGCATGGAAACATCTTCTTGTAGTTCAAGTCAGTCTTTTGTGATATGTATACGGTACATGTTAATATTGCAATAATTGTGTAATATAATGTGCAACCTATTGGACATTTCATCTCAACGGGTTGAGGCTTACTCGTCTTGACAAGAGAACATTTTGAGAGCTAAACACTGAAGCAGCGTGACCTTTAAAGCTTGTCATGTACCACCGTAAAATGATAGTTCCACAAAGTCAGCCATTGTTTTGGTTCAAGTTCTTTAAAATCACTAAAGGGCTCTTGACATTAGGTGAGAGGCCAGGGCAACAGCCGGGCTTGACACACAGACGGACAAACAGGCCTCGGGACAGCTGGGCGAGGACCTGGGCCTGCTTCAGACTGGGCAGTGAGAGACTGGCGTCAGCTTGACCTGAGAGCTCTGTCACTCTCACATGGAGACGAGGTCTGAAGGCAGCGAGAAGGAACCGTGGAGGGCGGCTGAAGAGAGCTTAAGTCCTGAACTGGTGGTCGAGGAGAACAGCAGCGCAGCAGAGTAGAAAGGGGGCTGTGTGGACTTTGACTTTGGGCTGCTCGGCCATCTGTCTGAGTAAACAAATCTAGAGTACATCACACATGTGGGCCTGCCCTTGAGCTGGAGTCAGAAGAGGATAAACAGCAAAATATTTCAAATTCTGGGAACAGTTGTACAAGCTGCTTAAGCTCCCGGCTTTATAATCAGTGCAATAGATTCTCTGGGATATAGAAAATAAATTAGATTGACAACAGCTTTGATTGAGAACCTATTTTTACAAAGCTGCTCACCTATAACAGAGATTACAGGGTAGTAGGTGGGGTTACAGTAAAAAGTCCAGACAGAGTGTGTTTTGCACTGGAGCCCTGTGGCGAGCAACACGGGACCCCTCTCACACGCGTGCACCCTCCCAGCTCCAGCACTGCGTCAGCTGAGCATCAATACAGGCCCCTGCTCGGGCCCAGCCACCGTGGCTCGAAGCCCCCAGACCCAGGCCCCGCGGACCCACACCTCTCTGTCACCTAACCGAGACCCAGTCCACTCTCCCCGGGCCACCGCTCGCCACAATGGCTCCTTTGTGAATCAGCACCAGTTCACACAATGTGGGATTGTCAGCCGCCACAGTCCACAGAGCCACTCCTCCCGTTAACCCTCAACAAGAAAATATCCAAGAGACAAGAGGCCCGAACAAGTGTCCTTTTGTGATCCGAGCATGGAAATTATGAAGCCAGCATAAACTTATTCTTGTCTCCGGAGTTGTTCAGACAATAGCATGAATGCTGTCTCGGTGAGAGTCATTCACGGGAGTCTGAGAGAGAGACGGGGACAAATCAGATTACGATTTGGTTTCTTAATTCAGTCTCAGATAACTGACTGACCTTTACAATCTCAGCAGCCGCAGCATCCTGACAGGAATAGAGTTTTAGCTTGTCAAAAACTAATTGCATATTCAATTAAATATTTGTTAGCACACACTGACAATCTCTTGTAACAGAGTTCTGAGCGGTTGTGAAATCTAAAAAAAAAAAAAGTTAAAATACAAGTACCAATGAAACACTATTACCAGGATGCTGCACAATGAAAGATTCTGAGCGCTGGTTTTCATGGCATTAAACTGCAAATCCACTGCATAGTTTAGCCTCTCCTTTCCTCAGTGAACACCGATCATATGTCCGTCCAGATGTTGTGTAGCATTACAGCAGTATTCATTAGTAACCAGGTCTCTGTTTAGAGAATGGTAATTAGTGAGCCCATACATGCAGCCATGTCTTCGTGCCCCAGGCTTCCTTCACCCGTGGTCATTCTGCAGCTTAGCAAAACATCCCATTCTTCCTTGTGACCCAGTAGGAGAAATATTTGCTTCTTTTGGCAGCTGGCTGATGCTCGACTTTCAATTTTGGTTGTGAAGCAAATTTTCTTCCTCTGCCCTCAGCATTTTTGGGTTTGACATGCTCATTTCTCGTCATGGAAAACCGGAGTTCAGTTAAAATGACTCACTTCAGCATGCGAGGGAATTAGAATGGCATTTCACAATGTGACGCTTATTGGAATACATTTCTTTTTCAAACCATGCAAGCAGTTGTCTATTAGTACAAATACACATAAAAACAGTTGCTTAAGAACACCTGTACGTTGATTACAAACATCTGCTATCTGGTATTAGGTGCCAGTTTGTCTGCCAACATCGGAGGTGACAAATTCTATTGCTATGACTTCACTCGTTAATTTACATTACTCTTCTTTAGACGTGTACCAGCAGGATTCTGAAGCACTATTTCCAAGGTGCTCGCACTAGATCCTATCTCGATTGACTTTGATCACGAAAGATGTTGGAGCCGAGACGATAGACGGTGAACTGGCACCGCTTCATCCTGACTCATGTGCAAAGTCGAGAATCAGGTCTTTTTGGGGTTCTTCTTCTGCACATTAACAATAACAGCAATTACGCAATAAATCTTTCCATGGCAACGGAGGATAACAGAGCTAAATACACATTTCTGATACCAGTGAGCATGCCAACAACAAACAGCAGGGAAATGTCTTCAGGTGCCAGATGGACGGAGTCACCTTTAGTCATGCTGCGGAGGGCTACGAAGCTACTGTCTCCATCCTACACAAGTCCACAATGATCACACAATGACAGACACACAACAATCAGAGCAGGAACTAGAGCTGGCAGATTGGTCATGGACAAGATTACAATCATCACCGTGCCAGAGCCCCCACAGTCCTGTAATTTTACTCCAGTATCAAGGCAACCTAAATCCGGTGCAAAAGCACAGCCTCAACTATAATGCTGTTCCTCAACTCCTGCCTGTACTTTAGACAAACGTATAGCGCTATAAAAATCAGACTAAGCCATATGGTGGATATCTGACATCTCTGCTGCAGGGCCAAGTACAGTCCTCCAGGCATTCGCAGATACACCTCACCCCGCTGGTATGCATTCGGGATTTTCAGATGGTTAGAAAGCAGCACAGTCTCTACTGAGAAGGATAACAGTATACTAGTAAGTCATATTCAGAGAAAAATTAACAAGAACAGTAATCAAAACAACACTCATTTCACACATTCTTGTAGCAGGTATTTTGGAGAGCGATGTGGGTGGCAGCAGCACTTCTCCTCTTATGGAGAATGGTGAGAGGATGTGGGTGGCTTAATGCTGTGTTAGGAAGCCAGCAGCCGGCGAATGAAGAGGAGGAGGAAGAGGAGGATGAGATGGATGAGGAAGAGCTTTTTCTCTGCTCGTACGGCAGGATTCTTTTCAAATGGAAGCCTGGTCAATCAGATGCAACTGTAGGAGAACTATGTGAACTCGACCTTTGGCTGCCCATCGTGTTGGCAGGTCCACTTCAGGATAGAATAATTAAAACCCGGGCGTACTATTGTGTGGCTAAAGAACAGTTTATTATTCTCATTCAGCGGTAGTGTTGGTGATGACGACAATAGCATTAATGTAATGTCTGTAATGATGGTGACAGTGTGACAAAATACAGGAAAAGGCAGACAGAGTGTGAGAAATCTGCCAGCCTGCGTCAAAGTGGTGACAGAGTCGATGGGCTGGCTGCAGAAACAGGTGCTGCAGTCGAGTTGTGTCATGTTGCTTCGGCTGTTCAGATACAGACCGTCTGAGAGGAGTTAGTGTGTGTGTGTGTGTGTGTGTGTGTGTGTGTGTGTGTGTGTGTGTGTGTGTGTGTGTGTGTGTGTGTGTGTGTGTGTGTGTGTGTGTGTGTGTGTGTGTGTGTTTCCCAGACAGGTAACTTGTTCTAACTCTCTGCAATCCAACTGCCTCCAAAGTTTTATAAAAGAAAAAACTATCATCTTCCTCTTTGTACCTTAGTAATACAGTCAAGTAGTAGTTTTTTACTTTTTATTATCTTAGATTAAGGAATAACTTTTCTAATTTGGATTGTATAGTTATAATCAGATAACTATTATACATGTACAGCAAGCAGTCTTCTGCTAATCTGTCCATAGATTAAGTGAAATAAAAAGAACTTTGCAAACTGCAATATGCCCATAAGTGAATGTTTTAAATGAAGTAAATGGGGAAAAAGTAAAACAAAAAACAAACAAAAAAAAAACCTTCAGTGTAGAGTACTGCTAACAGCTTCCCTGGAGTCCAATGCTTTTCATTCTCACTGATCAGTTTTTTTTGGGGCATAAATACAGACTTCCATGAGTGCGTCATGGAGACAGAACTGTGAGCTTATCTCAAACGTTGGGCTGCCAATGAAAACACAAATGTATTTCAGATGGGTTCACCATCAAACACTCATTCACACTTAACATGCGAGTCCTGCTACTGCTACTCTTCTATGTCGGAGAATGAGAGTTGGAAGCTCTGTAGTTTGCCCTGGTTTCAATTTGTCACACAACTATTAAACATTGTTGGTTTTGAAGTAGGTCTGTGTTTTAACTCTGTGACTTCTGGTACAGTAAAGCCTGAAGCTGCAGGGGGAAAAAGAAAAAAGCCAACAACAGTCATTACAGGATCACAAGGTACCCCAAAACAGCAGTGGCTGAGCTGCTGCTGCAGCGTCACACATGGAGCGCTGACACAGCACTTCAGAAAGTAGGCCAAGGTGAACAGGTCCTAACAAATGCCCAAACAAAATGAAGATCCAAATAAAAATCATTCTCAAAGAAAGAAAATGTACTCGAGCAACTCAAACAACGCCATGTGAAAAAGCTGCATAAGACATGCAGGGAGGCTTCAAAACAATGACTGCAAATCTGCCAAAGCCTGAATAAGTCAACGCAAATGAGCCCATCGGGGGTGAAGAGAAGGGAACATGGAGGAGCGTTTATAGGGAACATGTTTCTTTGAGAATTCAGCTGCTCGCTCGGTTTCTGAGTTTGTTTCCCCACAGGGCTAAAGAGCAGCTTCATACAAGCCTGGGTTTGCCAGGTAGCACTCAAACCGCCGTTCATCACATTGCTGACAGATGATGAATTTAGAGAAGATAGCACTTCATAAAAGCTGCTAACGACAAAAAAAAACTACTCATTTATAAGTGAGAATGTCAAGTGTTCATGAAAGTTATTGGGAGATCCTGTATATCAAATATTTCTATCGTAGGGTGAGTAATCCTACTTTTAGTGAGTAATCCTACTACTGCAGACCCAAGGTTGTACTTTCTTTCTAAAAATATCTGGGCTGCAGAGCTCTGACCTTAGCAGGTGGCTGGATTGGCAGGTCATCAAGCTGAGCTGAAGGGTTAAAGGTCACCCAATACAAGTCCACCTGTTACAACTCAGAAAGACAATCAACTGCAGCTGTGGCCACTACTACTACCACTACTACTACCACTACCACTACTACTACACTTTCACAAAGCGGAGGCTTGTTAGACACCCAATCTCAGGCCAGGTTGCTACTGGAACTCATCCAACTGAGGGTCTCCTTGCAGACGTGGAACTGATCAATTCATTACCGCATCCGAACCACACAAGGAGTAACATATTGTGCATATCAATTGTATACAATAAACTAACAAAGGTTCTAAGAGTATGTGGTCGGGGTGTTCAATGCGTATTTTTAAACATGAAAATGCCTTTCGGTGTCTCTGTACCCCTACCACTGTACATGCAGACACCTTCCCACCTACCCCACTGTTTTATTAGTGCCCGTCTCAGAGCAGGCTAGCCCCTCACACCAATACTTTAAATAAAACCTTTTGTTGGTGTCCTGGCATAGTTATTAGAACAAACTGAGCGAGCAGTCCATCAGGCCCTGTTTGGCTTTATGGACGGGGGGGGGGGGGGTGTTACACAATACCGGTGGTTGCTCTTTCCAGCACCAATGATTTATAGGCCAGACAGAATAGGTAATGGAAGACAGAGATATGGGGGAGTGGCAGGATAAGTGAGAGGAGAAAGTGAATCAGGGCTATCAATTGGGAGAAAAAAAAATAAAAAATAGGGACCTTCCTAGTGAGAGTGGACACTGGATTTCACTGGAGTCTCCTGGAAGAAGCCTTTCTCTGGGTAATGAATGGCTGGAAATCATTAAAAAAAAAAAAACAAGACTACGAAGGGGGCGACAAAGGAAGGGATAGTAAAAAGACGAGCTTAAAAATAAAAATAAAAAAAAGCCTCTTCGGGACTTCTCATCATGGCACAGCAGAGGACCACCATCAGGAATTTAGCTCTTAGAACCCACATGGCAATCATATTCACCAAGAAAAAAAAAGGAAAGGAAGTACTACTTCGTCATTAAATGACCACCACATCAAAAGAAACCTGATGCCTTTAAAGAAGCCCCTATTCATCTGCTCTGAGTGATATAGTACTATTTTAGTCAATGTGCTGATAGAAGTCAACCAGTGTTAAATGTTCCTGTCTACAGGTTCATGCTGCAGTGAACTCTGATATAATAACAGGCCTACGTTAAACAAGAAGCTCTGTATCCTCATGCTTACCATCCATACATTGGCTGAAGCTTTAACTAGCGGCTATGAAGAGATTTATTATTGTCAAGGGAAGTTTGTGGTCTAATTATCCAAGTACAATCTTTTCAATAGTGCTGAGGAATTCGGTCTAACTAGCAATTATATTTCAAATGGCATTTAGATCGATATAGTTAAATAAATTCCAACCTGTTAAATCCACTTTGTGTTTCACTCAGAGAGTTTCTGCTCGTCCAGTCAAAACATTGGACGTGTTATTTCTTTGAGGTTGAGTCCACAGGTGAATGTGTGTGTTTTATTGAATGTTATTTGAATTTAATGTGAAACTTTAAAGAGGGAGATTGTTTTCTGACTCATTAAGAAACACACAATAAAGTGAAATGAAGGGTGAAGTAGGGATACAAGGAGAGAGGAGATCAGTAGGAAAACAATGGAGAATGTACCCCTCTGTTACGTTGGATCTTTTAGAGTTCAGTATGTTATGAAACTCTGATCCCAAACAGCTGGAATCGTGTTTTCAACAGTTCCCCATGTCTATTCCTACACTGTTGGACGTAACTGCTGTAAAAGAGAGTTTTGTGGATGAAGACAATAAAAGTGAGCACATGTAGGACCATGTAGAGCCGTGGCTCACGTACACACTAACCATCCGCAGATAAAAGCTGCGAGGCCAGACTTGACTCTGAGTCAGAGTTACAGTACTTCTGACTAAACAGATGGAAATGTCCAAACAGCAAAGCAGTTCAGATAAGATTTTAATCTCAGCCATGTCCGGGGCGATGTGGTCACTAAAGGAGAAGCACAAAAACACCAAAAAGCTACAAAAAGCAGACTTTGGAAAGTCAATAAAGAAGTACAGAGGCAAACCAATTGATCAAGTGAAATAACAGCATAGTGTCCACTTCTATCACAACTCTGCCCAAACTAACAATAATCATGTTTGTTATGCATCAGGTCAACGGTCTTCACTGGTCTCAAACTTGAAATGCAGGATTTGAAACTCATAAGGAGGAGTCATGCTTGAGAAGATAAGATCAGCGCCATAAATAAAGGAGAACTAAATATAATCCCACCTCAAGTTACAGGCTAATGACAAACCAATACAAGTTTGGATGACACCTTCACCTCTTTGGGAGTTTTTTCCTGACAAAAGTCTAATTGTAACAGGAAAGCAGTGGGCGGGTGTGTTATTTTTAAAATGTAAGCTTCCATGAAAGGACCTCCTCGTGAGGTTGACTGGGGTACAGCTGGTCAAAGGCTGTTCCTACAAAAAAAAAAAACAGTCTGTGCTCACTTTGAAGTTTTTGAGTATTTCTTCCACCATTTTATCACCGAGACGCAGCGTCCTGGAGGAACTGTGGTCCCTGTCGTCTGGAAGCCTGGGGACGGTACACTGCCACCACATGCTGTACGCTGACGCTTCCTCTTCCAGTTCATTCTTTTTCTAACATACTCAGTGAAGTCATGATGAGATTACAGGATTTTCTATTAGAGGAAGGTTTTGGTTTGTCCAGCAAACAGATTTCACAGGATTGATGTGTTTTTAGTTGTAAAAGCTGCCATGGGCTGTTGTGTTACAGTGGGGGGCCATTACACCTGCACTGTTGTTGCTGGAATATGTAATTCTCTCTCCCTGATGATCACTGCAGCAATCCCTTGTCATGCAGCCATGGCACTGACAGGGCCTCCAGTGCAAAGGGGGCAAGTGGAGTTTAATAAGACCAATAATACAAAAAACACCATCTCAGTACATATGAGCAAAGAATAAAAAATAAAGAGAGAGAGAGAAAGAGAGAGAGCTACAGTGGTTGATGGCTTTGGCACAGAGAGTCGCTTTTATCTACAGCATTGTAAATACTGATTAATACAAGCTGTATGTATGGCCGTTCTCATGGTTTTGTGGTTCTTTGCAATGGGTACAGTGACCCCAGTATAATCCATGAATGTTTACATTCCAGAAGATCAGTTCCTATCGGAACCATGGGGAAGGAAGGGCAGGGGTTAAAGAAGACTCTCACGCACCATATCTCCACAAAACCAACAAACGCCCACCCAGGATCCACACTTGGTAAACAATTCAAGGTTTTTTCGACTGCAGACCATTGATTTCTAGAACACAAGCTTATATGTACAGTAGACATTCACCGCTTCCTTTCCCACTCCAGGTTCTCCTGATTTGCAGTCAGGAGAGGACTGGAGCACCCCTTTAAGTGTTCCTAATTTGACGGGGTGGGGTGGTCAGCATCCACTTATTCCCCGCACAGAATGCCTGGAAGCAACAACACAACTCAGAGGCCTGCCCACTCATCCATTCCCTGGAAAGCTCTCATCATTCCCAAACCAACACAAGACAAAAGCTCCTCAAAGTGGCTAAAAATAACCCGCAATTTCATTTTTTTTTACTGGCAAAGAGAGGAGCAGCTATTTGTGCCTGTTTCAGCATGTCAAAAGGTCTGAGGGCAAAGAAGGGCTAAAGTTGTATCTGCTCATGTTTGAGAGATTCAGCAGAGAAGCAACAGGATTTTGTATCTCAGGTCAAAAGAATGCACCAATGTGTGGGAAATGGAAGGAAGCTTGTCCAAACTCTCCCTGTTCTTGGACAGTGCTATGGGGCAGAAGTCCACTATTTGAATTCCAGTAAACACAGGAAATTAATTGAGCTAAGATGAAATGAGAATGACTTCAACAGCTGAAACGTCATGAGGACATCATGTTCTCCCTGGAACAACAAGGGGTATGGCCGTGATACAGACAGTCCACTGCAGTTAGTGCAGTCTAAAAGCAAACGCTATCCAAGTGTCTCTGAATGGGCCTTTTGTGTACTGCAACTCAATAGGTAGCCTCACTTTATTTGCAGGTATACTGTGAATGTGCAGATCAGCAGGAAAACAAACTGCCCTGTGCTTTCCTATATATTCCTCCAAATGAAATGAGAAAATATTTAGTAGGATTTTTGGTAAACAGCAATAACAGATTATCAGCGTAGAAGCATTGTGAGTCAAAACAATGTGGATCACATCGCGTGTGTGTGTACATGTGTGTGTACATGTGTGTGTGTGTGTGTGTGTGTGTGTGTGTGTGTGTGTGTGTGTGTGTGTGTGTGTGTGTGTGTGTGCGTGCATGTCAGTGAGAGCAAGTCACAATGAGGTCACTGGATGCCAGGTCTTGTGTGGGGTATTTATGACTGCACAGCGAATCAGTTATTAGCGAGTGAGTGTTGATGTTTTTCACTAACTGTGCCATCAGGGTGGCTTTGTGGGGGGGCTCTTCTCACCTACATATCTGCTCTCACCATGAGGTGATAATGGAGTTGTTAATTACCCAGTTGTGTGAGTTGTCATTTTTCTTTTGTTTGCCTCCAAATGATTACTGCAGTATCGTGTCCTGGTCACATGGGGCAGTTTTCTCACGGAGGTCTCTCAGACCCTGCAGCACCTGTTCCTGACATGGCCTCTGCAGTCGAGCACCCTCAGTTCCAGGTGCGTTCACTCACACACACTTACTCACGCCAACAGAAACATATGCAGTTCAGCATAAACTGCAACTTGGTCCAATCCTGCCTCGCACATGTGTTTAGACGTTAGAGCTTTTGTTTTTCTGAACAGCTACTGTAGGAAGGCTGGCTCGCCGTACGACTGAGCCTAGAGACAACCCACACGTCCGTGCTTTGCATCCAGAGTGTTCGGTCCTGTATCCCTACAGTCCGGACAGAGACGGCGAGAGCTCTCCACACAACCGACAATCTGCCCTGTGTTACACATACCATGGTCAACTGTTGCTGGACAAAAGGACAAAACATGTAACCTTGGCAACGCTGCCCTGGCATAACTGTGTTAGGTTGCTCTGGGAAAATCTAGCTTGTGCATTCAGCAAATACTGGAGGCTGAACTAAGAATCAACTTTATGAGTTATAAACAATAAATCAAACACTACTTTTATTCAGTGAAGTAAGTTGGACGCGACACATTTCAATTCCCGTCTTTGGAGGCCACATTAGCCTTGCATGGAAGAACATGCTCTATCCAGGCCAACATTTCCAGTTCTTCGCCATGTCCTTCCTTTCAGTCAGTGACAGAACACATTTCTCTTAATCGCGCTCTCACTGCAGCGACATTTTCTTCTCTTACCCACTTGTCTCGTACTTATAACAGCTCGTCAAAGCCGCTGCCACCCTGGGCATAAAAAGATGGCAGTGGTGTGTGTGATGTTGGGTGTTCACCCTCGGTGGGCAACCCCAAATGTAGGACTCCAGTTACTGTGATCTCTCCCAGGTTTTTGCAAATCCAGCCCTTTCCCCTCGAGCCACGCCACATCCTGCAGGTTGGAACCACAACCCATCTGGGTTTGGTTAAGCGAAGACAGAAGAGCCATAAAACCAGGCTGAGAGAAAAACAGAGGGGCACCTCCTCATCAAAAACCCTAACTGGTGCTCTCAGATGGGGGTTCTGATGTGGTCTGGAGAAATGTTACACTGGCCAAAGCTGGCAACCTTTAAATTTGACACGATAACACACAATACAACTATAAACTGAACGTCGATCGAGGCTTCTCTGGGCGATGTGGACAGAATTAGTTTTTCTTTTATCTTTTGGTTGCTCACTCCAGGGGTCATCCTTCTCCACCCCACCTTCTCTTAACTGTATGGAACATGTAATCTCATGCACAGGGAACACTTCGACAATGACGCCAGGCAAGTATACTAATTAGCCATGTTTGTGCAGTCATTTATTCAACACAAAACAGTTATTCTAATGCATCCAGTGCGACAAGCCAGGATCTATATTTAGTATATATATTCACTTGATATTTTGAGTGACAGACCCTTGTTGCCCCCCTTTGCTTTTGATCCTTCACTCAGGGAGCAGATGAAAAGAGGAGAAGTGAAATTCAGAGAGATCGTTGAATGGAAAAAAGGACATCCGCCTCCATCCTTTGTCTCTTTCTGTAAACACGTCATCATCATCATCCACCAGCCACTTGAATACGTTTTATAAGCACCAGTATGAAGTGGACATTAGGGCCACTGTGTATTTATTACTTTGTTTGGCACAAATGAAAACAACGATGAACAAAAAATGCCAGTTTTTGTATAAACTATGCAAACACAGAAGAAATCTGTTGTACAGTAATGATGCAATGACCATAAAATCCACACTACATCACAGCTCCTGCTATTTCAGCAGAGAAAAGAAAACTCTCAGTGTGTCTGTTTTATTCTGCAGAATACCACACATGATATGAAAGGGTCAGCGGCAGCGGAGCGACTGCTGCTTCTGGTCTGCTCGCACCTCATTTCAAAAGCACATCCAGAAAAAGCTGTTGAGCACCGCTCTGGGTCAATCAATATCCAGCATGCCCACAAGCTGCAGCACCACCAACAAACAATAAAGTATGAAAAACAAATGCCACACAAACAAATGAACTCACCAGAGACGCTGCCTGCCTGGATATTCACATTAAAATAAATATACAGCGATTAGACAACAATCAATATGGCTCTTTACGTGTTAATCTTCCTGGCAAATGTTTTATTCCCACGTTTTTAACTCAGAACAGGGACTCGGTGTTCCAAAGCTCTTGCACAATTACCGTGCCGCCACTTGAGCAAACACACACAGCTCAGCACATGACTTTTAGTATCAACACCATGTGGTGTCACTTCATTAGGTTTGACACTCCTGTGTTAGCCAACACCAGTGTGTAGCACGCTCGCTAAATGCTCTGTTGTATGCAAAGAGGGACTGCTGTCAGCTTTGTGCTGACTGCTTGATATTCTGTCAGTGAGCCTGCAAAAAGACCCCAAGGACACAGCAGACAGATGTGTTTCAAATATAATCCTGCATTTACAATAAAGACATTTTATTTTTATGTAAAAGGGAATTCATTTCAATTAAAGGGTTTCCATTAGTATATTGTACTAAAATACAAACATCTTTTAACATTTCCTTTATCAATGGCACCAAACTAATCTGATATTGTTAACTTTAGGTATTCATGAAGAGTATATTATAAAACTGTAAAATAGTATGTGCAGGGGGGACCCAGGTTCTAATCCCGGTGGAGGTATTCAGGGTAAAAATGAGCAGAATCTGAAATGAAGAGTTAAGGCACCTGTATTACTACTTAATTTCTTTAAAATGAAACGTCTCTGTTGTGTGATGTGTGTATGTCTGTGGGAAACTAAACTAAAACTTATTAGATATACTCTTGATCATCAATGTACAATATGTAGTAAATGTGTTTAACTGCAGGTTAACTGGATATAGTGAGTTAAAACAGTTCAAACTGAAAGTTAAGTCCATTATTAATAGTGAGTATATTTGCATCCCACAGTTCAGAGCCACAGACCAGCTTTAAAACATTTAGCTTCATTATATAATCATATTTATTTGCAGCTCCTTTCCTCTGTGTTGAGAAAACGCATGAGCGGAGAGAATAAAAGCCGCCTCTCACCATCTCGTCCAGAGCGTAGCGGAGTAAGCCATGCTCGTAGAGGATGAAGAAGCGTCTCTGCCATTTCTGTCAAGGCAAAAAACAAAGACATTTTTTAGATCGCTCTTACATCATGTAACACATTGGTCAGGATCCAAACTGAGCATTCAGAGGGCAAAAGGCAGAATGCACAGAGGACTGGTTCTCAGTCTATCGCAGAGAAACACACATACGCAAATTCAAATGTTTTTCTGGACTGCGGGAGGAAACTGGACAACCCAAAGAGAATGTATGCAGAGAGAGAAAATGGAAACTTCACATAGAAAGGACCCCATGTCTGGAATCAAACTAGTAATATCCTGAGTGTGAGGTGAGAGTGCTAACCACTACACTACTATGTGTTCCTCTCTACTCATTTATACACTTAATATTGGCATAATGGCAGCAAAAAAAGGATAAAGCTAAATAGAAAAATGTTCAAATATTCACCATGTGGTTAGAAAGTGGTATCTTTATACATTCATTATTCCACAAGTGGCATTAACATGTCAACAAAAACAAGTTCATGGAAAGATGTTTATGTATAGAGCATTTTAAGGGATTTGTAATTGTGTCTAATATAATACAATATTGCCTCAAGGTATGAAGAACACAGAAGAGATTATATACATGTTCAAACAAACTGGATTGGGTGCATCACAAGGCTTCAGGGCTGGAACAGGCTGGATAACATTTTAACACACTAATTTATAAGAAAGGATCAGCCAGCCAGCAATGAGATAATTCAATGTCCCAGTTGATTGTCGGTACAGTCATTTGAAAACTAAGTGCTTAAATACTTTCAAAGGAGCACCAGAGATTATGCTTCTGATAACACTACCTGTGACCCGATCTCCCTTACAGGATGATACACAATGAAGGCATGTCTCTGTGAACCGACAGTAACTTCCTGCACGGGATTAATGGAACGCCGCCTCCTGACGATGAAGCCTATCATGTTTCTGAAGCTAGTTCAAATTCAGCAGGTAAGAGGGGGTCCAAGTATCTGTAGGTCAGAAAGTCAATTGTGTCAATCGTTGTACAAATACTCGATTGACAGTTTTTATTGATTATCACTCCTACTGCCTCAATAAGCGTCCCACCAGCCACCTCTTTATCTTAATGCAGCGTTTTGTCACAGGATTAAATTTCCTTGTCTCCTGTTCCAACTGATCCTAATGCATGAAATATTGAGAGCTGCTCCGTAACCTAAAAGAGATGCTGGAAGGTCTCAGCTGGTGTGGAGAAGCTTCACAGGTAATATAGATGGGACACATTTAACGTCCACTAAAAGTCCATTACACCTCAGTATTACAGAACAGACCCACAACCTGTCAATTTAGAGTGTTGGTAAAACAGGAGTCATTATACATCAGCACTTTTTCGGTGTTATTTGTTTGTTGGTCAGTCGAAAACTGACCAATGTGCTGACCTCAGCGCTACGAACAAGCCGCCAATTATACGCCCGCACTGAAAAGCTGACTGCAAGAGGAGGCCCAACGTATCAGTGATGATGTCAAAGCAGCAGCAGCAGACTGTGGATAGGAGATCAAGAAGTGCTTCTTTCCCCCAAAAACCCATATGGAAGCCATCAGGGCGGCTATGAGAACCAGGACCTTCCTTCTCCTCCCCCACATTCTCCCGAGTCGGGTTTTTTTTTTGGGATGCAACACCACAGTATAATCGAGGACCTGATAAAGGAAGGCTCCCATTGCAGTACATGATGCTAGGGCAGTGTGATTCACTAAACAAAGTCAATATTAGGCCTCATTATTGCCTTAAGACGAGGCTTCTTCTGATAGATGGCCGAACCTCCCACAGGAATCTGCTGATTCTATGAAGCAGCTCCCGCAGCCACGACAACGAGACCTCCTGCTCATCAAATGTCAAACAAGAGCAGGAATTCATTTAGGGAACAAGCAAGTCACAACCTACCTGATATACTCTACCCTCCAGAATAAAAGTTTATAAAGGTAAATAAAAAACACAAAACTGTTGGAACAATAAAAACTAAAGAAAAAAACAAACAGACACCAGTGTATGTTCATAAATCTCCATCAAAACCATATTGATGAGACAAACTCACAGGAACACGAAGAGGACAAACTATACACGCATAAAAACGCCACTTACCCGAGATCTGTGTAAAGGATTGTCAAAATTAGTGCCCTCAGGTGCCAGTAGCAGCCATCCTCCGTAAATAGGCTTTGCCTGGTGAGAGGAAAACAACAATAACCATCACTAGAACAGAAACATTAACATATTGATTAACTGTTCAGCTGGGCACACTTGAACTGAACACTGATTTGACTGCAGGCTAGTTTAATTCAGAACCCGGACTACAAGCCACTTTTAGAGCATGTTAACAAAAACACACAACACACAAGTTAAACTCGGGGAATGGTGAGTTATTTGCTCCGAGCTGCTCTGTGTTGACTGCAGGCTACATTCTCCAGTTGGCTTAATGCCAGAGCACCATGCTGCCCTGGCAGAAAAAAAAAAAAAGGGAAGGCTAACACACATGACTTTCCCTCTGATCCTCTAAGTCGGTGGACCGGTGGGTGGAGGGGGAAGCAAGAGGCAGAAGCGAGCAAGAACAACCGTGGATGAGAGAAGCAGCACAGATCCTGGGAGCCGCTGCAGCCACAGATTTGCAAGTCAAACTTGCGCTGAGAAGTACAAGTTGGCCTGGCAGATTTCTTCTCAAATTGTTCTGGTACATACTTGAATCGCAGCCACGGTAGTAGTCAGCAAAGAAAAGCCCAGTCGAACTACTGGAGACCAACTTTTTTCCTTTTTCCTTAATGTTTACAGTCAAATCGTACCTACAGCTAAAGAGCTTAGCAAATTAAGAACCTTATGTAATTCAGTCTCTCTCTCCAGACTGGGGAACAGTGGCCTACGAACTGAGTCGAAAAGCTCTGACATTTACCGCCGTCTGCCACCTCCGCGTCTCCATCAGGGGTTTTGATTACAGTCATAACTCCATTCTATGTACGGTCAAGTATAATCCACCATCAAATCCTCTTTCCCTTTGATTACATGAAGCACTGCACATTTCTCAGCTCAGTGACTCCATAAGCAAAGTGACATAACAGGAATATTTCATCTCAGGTCCCAGCTGAACACTTAGTCAGTCAAGAGTCGGAGGAAAACTTAAAAGACACTCAAGGTAGTTGAAATAAACTAAACGTCAGCGATGAAGACGGCAGGGCGCTTGCTGTATTCATGCATGTGAGGAAAAGGAAACCTTGACTGAACAGTTCAGAAGAACGTGCCATCTCTCCTCACATGACCTGACAGCAGGCCCTAATGGCAAGTCCTCCTGAGATGGAGAAATGAGGGAAATGAATGTAGGTTGTTTTTCACCCTTCACTGGTTAAATGGAGTCATTCGAACGCGTTGGTCTGCATTCATTTCGCAATGGCCCCCGCAACCTGTTAACCCACCCATCATAAAGACTCTGTGATGCTGCGCCCATAGCATGCACCTCCGAGCTGAGGCCAACTGACAGAATGAGTTCTGGACTCAATTCAATTTGCATACTTTATGTATCTTAGTAAGAGGATTTGTGAGAGTAAACATGAACAACTTCAGGAGATGTTTAATCTCAACAAATCGACGATCTTTATTATTTATTTTGAATAGTGCTCTTGTGAAAAGATAAGGCCAGTTGGGTAAAAACTCCAGAACCAGTCAGGGATGCCAGTGGTCCACATGGAGGACAATACCTACAACATTGAGGGTATTTAACCCGGTCTGAAGAAGCAATCCCTGACACCTACTTAAGCTTCATTCATATTATCTGCCAATCTGGAAACAGGTGATTCTTAACCTGCCCAATGAAAAAGCTTAATGAGAGAGACTGACCATGGTACAGGTCAGTACAGCCTGGTCTGGCGCCACAGCTCACAAGCTGCATACAGTTAGTTTGCCCATTAAAGAAAGGGCTTCAGATACCATAGAAATCCTTGCCACAAAGAGATTTTGAACCTTTGCAACGTTTCAAGCAGTTAACTTTAATGGGTGTTTATTTGTGCACGAGGAAAAGAGCAGAATGAGGTCACAGTGAGCCATAAGGAACAGGAGAAGCTGAAGCATCAAAGATATAGAACTGTACTGCTAATGATTCAACAAAAGCAGCCGACAAGTGGCCCACGGTGCTGCGGGGCTGGGTGGAGTCCTGGATCTATAGGAATTAAGGTCAATATGCGCCCTTGGGCTGAAAACTAATTATGTCCAATTAACCCAACCTCTGCACTTCACGGTCTGTTGACACATGACAGGCCATTTGAGATGAACACGTCAAAGAGAAATGACCCCAGCAGCCTTTCTCCTCTGGTTTCCGTTAAGTTACAATGACATGTCACAACAACATCATGATTTAAAACAAACAAACAAACAAACAAACAATGATTCACCTGATTTAAGTCTTCATCGTTCAGCAAGTGTGATTCTCTGGGCTTAAAGCAGTTCTGACATTTACTTTTGTTGAAAATGTTGGCTTGAAATTTCCGACAGGGATTTTCTTTGAATGACATTTTAAATGTTCTATGAGTCGAGATATAAAAGAAGCGATGCGTGAAGGAGGAACGATTCTCAAAAAGTCTTGCTGTGTGTCGTGATGGAGACAACTTGCTGATGTTTACTTTCTACGACAGAGAAGTCTGTCCATTAAAAGGTCCTGGGTCGGCGGAGGGGGTGAAGACCCTCACTATGTCACATCTATGTTGCTCATGTTGTCTCCTGACTTTCCTCCTTCTTTCTAACAACTTGTCTAAATAAGTCGTTGGAAGCAGATGTGCGCTGCTGCTGCTGCTCTTTTCTTCGCCTCTCCTCTTATTCGCGTCCTCCGGCGAGGTCTCGTCGTTTCACAGGTGACATTCCGGGCATGGAGCTCTCTGGAAGGGTCCCGTCAGTCTCCATGGGGCGAGTCGGCTCTCTGCCGAGGGAGGGAGTCCACTTCGGGCCCCCCTTTCTCTCTCTCTCTCTCTCTCTCTCTCTCTCTCTCTCTCTCTCTCTCTCTCTCTCTCTCTCTCTCTCTCTCTCTCTCTCTCTCTCTCTCTCTCTCTCCCTTTCTGCCGATGTCTCTCTATCTAACAAGTGATACCGCAGTCATTGCAGTTGGACCTACTTCACGCTTCTAACGACTGCCGCTCGAGGCCAAACAACGCAAGCCAACTTTTAGCGCGCGCCATCAACGTGGCTGTCACGCCGCCGGATCCGCGGCTTCGGGTCCCCCGGGCTCCGTCGCAGCGCGGTTACGGTTCCAGGGACGGAGACGGTCTGCGGTGGATGTTTTCGTGAAAATCCTCGTACGGGCAGAGCGACCAGTCGGTGGAGGCTGTAGGCGGGGCTTAGGTGAGAGCGAGCCCTGAAAGACGACGGTCTGGACCAATCACAGCGGGGGACACGCCCACTCAGCGAGGCCGTGACTTCAGCTTGACCAATAGGAAAGCCCCAAGCAGCTCCACTCTGTCCCCCTCAAGCTTGGTGGGCTTTAAAGAGCCCGTGGTGTTATTGAGAGAGAGAGAGAGAGAGAGAGAGAGAGAGAGAGAGAGAGAGAGAGAGAGAGAGAGAGAGAGAGAGAGAGAGAGAGAGAGAGGGATAGAGGGATAGAGAGAGAGAGAGAGAGAGGAGAGAGAGAGAGGGACAGAGAGAGAGAGAGAGAGAGAGAGAGAGAGAGAGGGATAGAGGGATAGAGAGAGAGAGAGAGAGAGAGAGAGAGAGAGAGAGAGAGAGAGAGAGAGAGAGAGAGAGGGACAGAGAGAGAGAGAGAGAGAGAGAGAGAGGGACCGAGAGAGAGAGAGAGAGAGAGAGACATTTGTTGTTTTTGTCCTTAAGTTTTTACAAAGTACAGTAATTTATAAAAAACAGATTTTTAAGTTATGAATTATAATTATAGTGTAAATATTTGTCTTTTTTGCTCTCTTTCGAAATTTTGTTTGATATTTCAGTTTTTAGTTAAAAATTCTTTTGGACTTGATTTTTTTTTTTTACAATCTAATAGCGAACTTATCAATGACATTTCATTAGAATCTGGACCAGCTAGTGGATGTTCTGCTTGACAATGAAGTGGCTATTCATTCTATTCTATTCTATTCTATTCTATTCTATTCTATACACAGTGCCTGTTTAGAAGAATGTTGAAAGAAAAACAAACGAACAAACCCAAAACAATCATTAATGCTACCCCTCAAACTGTAAAGAGTATATTAATCATTACTAATGAAAAAAAAAATATTCAGTGAATAATTATAGTCTGTAATTCATGACAGAATCTTTTGTTCTTTGCTTCTCAGTTATCTTTTGTTTACAAAAGGTGTTGTAGTTGTTCTATGACTCACTGTATAAGAGTACCTATCTGACTGGACTGAGGCCAGGTTTGGGCTCCTTCCTCTGCATCTTCTCTTATTGCGTTTCCCCCAACCTGGTTTTAGTTTGGACTCTGAGACGACCCATAATGTCTTTCAGCGTGTGTTAGCACTGTAACGGACTGGCTGCAGGGTGGAACCTGCCTTGGCGCAAAGTCAGCTGGGATTGGCTGATGGATGTTCCATCATTTGATCATATAATATGTATTATTCTTTAGTCCTTTGTATTTAACTCTTCCCATTCAAAGTTGACCTTAACTACCCATGGTGGGCTGCCACAGTGCTGTGGTCAGCAGCCCTCTCAGGGAGCCTGCCTCAGCAGAAATATAGCAAACTACCACTCAACCACTCAACCTTTAATGAGAACTTTTAGTAATTTGTACCTGCAACTGTAACCAGCATATTTCCCAAGAAAACTCTTTTCTTCCACTTCGATAACTCCAGAGAGAGAGAGAGAGAGAGAGAGAGAGAGAGAGAGAGAGAGAGAGAGAGAGAGAGAGAGCACCTCCATCAACATTACCGAGCTATTAGTGTTTGAAGAATTGTACCTGTGTGTGCTTGCTCTGACCAACCATTTCTACTGCTGAGCCTGCAAACTACAGAAATTAAAAATACAATATAATGTATTTTACCTCACAACAAAACCTAAATAGATCTTAATGAACACCTGAATTCCAGGTGGCTTTGAATCGCAGTGTTTAATATCTGACTCCTTGGGGATGGGACTCTGAGGCTCATGCTCAGTCTACAAATAAACCTGTCTTTTCTGTTTTGCCAAAGTCTTGTATAGGTACTATAAAAAACTTAACAGGTCCTCAAAAAACTTCAGTCGGTCCCGGTATACATCCGGTCTGAGGGTGATTCTGAAATGTAGTGATAGGGCGACTGACTCTTACTGGCTGCTATTGGCAGGAGTTCAAGGTATTTGGTTGTCCATAAACATAAATCCATCTGTAATGCATTGTTTTATATTGATTAAATGAGGTATATTCATTAGTGGCTGCAGAGTGTGGGGCCTATCGCTCTCGTCTCAAAGAGAAAAGGTCCCCGCCTGTTAATGTATAGGCCACATTCAACATGGCTAATAAATCAATCTGACTGTGACTCCACTAGATTAAATCCTTACATTAAAATCCCATGTACGTTTATGAATGAAGATATATACCCTAAGGTATATAACAAAAACGGTTTAGACCACTTGGAACAGCTGAATTCAACAGCAGGAGTTTGTTGGATAAATGAAATGGGTTTCTCAAAATCTACGAAAGGATTAAGTTCCATTAACTTTTTTCTTTGAGTGATATATGCTGTATACTCCCATTGTTTAATACCTTTATATATCTACTATTTCCTTTTGCACGTCCCTGCAATTGTCTCGCTACACTAAAAAGTTGTGATATTAAAAGAAGCTCTTTGGACTTGGCAGCTATTGATTCCAACCACCGACCTTTAATGCTATCAGCAGAGGAAAGAACACATCTCAAATATTCTTCCCGCAGAAATGTTCGCTAAAGTCTGTCAGGTGTTCATTTCTGAACTACAAAGTGAGCTGCAGGCTGTTTTGATATCAGGCTCCATAGCGCCATCTGTTGGTCCTACTTTTCAGACGATTGGGCCCCAACTTAAATGTGAATTTAAAGGCGAGATAAAACCGGCGAAGTCTAGGAATTTCCCCAGTTGTAATACATGTGAGCTACTTTGTGACGTCCTGATGAGATTTATGAAAACTAATAAGCTCACGTTATCCAGACGAAGTGTCTGTGGAAATCACCCGAGGATCCGTGCTGATAAAGTTAACTAAACAATAACAGGAACTCAGAAGAACGATAGTAGAAACAAGTTGATAAAGTTGTGAAGCTATCAAAGTTCAGCTTTTGTTGTCATCTATTTATAGAAACTAGAAAAATGCTCTTTTTTTTCCCGTTTTTATTGTCCCACCCAACAATAGTGTGGGATTTCCACCCTTGAGTTCAGGACAATTCATTTTCCTGTGGGGCCACATGGAAAACTAGGCTTTGCTCAATAAAATAAAATCTTCTTATAAAAGCAGATTGTTACCTGGTGTTGATGAGCTCCTCGACCCATTCTCTCTCTCTTCATTGAATGTAGTTGTCTGGTAATGGTGATTCCTATTTTAATCCTCGAGCATAACAATATGTAAGTCACAACTAAACATTTATTTTAGAAGGTTAGACTTCCTCCATCTGATTGATTACAATTCTTCCACGCTATCAAATGGAGTCCTTGAGGTTTTGTATAAATCATAATGGACTTGGATTCTGTTTTGCTGGTATTTCTTCAGACTACTTTTAAAGACGTGTCTCCTAATTCTAACAGGAGCAGAAGGAAATGAGGTTGTCAACAAAGTTTGCATGTTGAAAAAAAGAAAAAAGAAGAAGAGGCACTACACAAAGAGAGTATTAACCATGAAGTATTTCTGCAGAGGAAAGAAAAGCAGATAAGCGATGTCTGTCATCGCTGGCGGTTTCTTTGAAGTGTGCACTTGAAAGTGAACTCCTTCATTGTTTTGAGATTCTGAGCTCCAGCCCAGGAGAATAGGTAAAAAAAAAAAGATGTGTTTCATTCATCCTCACAATAAAAACCCATGAGTACACTCAAGATGTAAGACAGTGCACAATATGTATTTTAGGATGCTTTAGGTGGTGAAGTGTAACTGGAATATGTAGGAGGAACTTTACTCTGACATTCAAAGTGAAATAGAGGACTCAAAGTGTCAAAGGTACTACTTTAAATCTCATTAATTGACAAATTAATACAATTCTTAAATAGTATTTTCAGTGTCAGACAACCAAAAAAAACCTAACAAACAAAAGTCTGGTATTTAGGGAATCATTATAATCTTTTCCCACGTGTACATATGAAGGGTGATATAGTACAGAGCATGACAGCAGGGTCAGCTCCCGCAACACTGAACGATATTACACATTATAAAAGATGGATGGATGGAGGTGGTTACATCATTTACTACACAGTGCATTGGGTGGAGGAGTAGAAAATACTTTATTGATCCCAGAGGGAAATCCACTGCACACAGAATAGAAAATTAATAGAATAGAATATCAAAATATCAAATAAGTGAGAATAAAAGTAGAATTGAAGTTATTACTTGTTAAGAGTTAAGTGGGCTCAGTAATTCTCTGTTTATCAGGTAATTACTCTCATGACATTATTATTATTTTTCTGGGTGACTAAACTTAACTTTTTAGTTTCCTTCTCATGAACTATAAACGGAACGTTTGCAGTCAAATACTCTTGGTGACTTCTCGTCAGAGGCAATAAGATCACTGGACAAAGGTTGGACTCGTAAAGGCTCCGTGAAGGATCGTCTGCTTTTATTGGTCAGTGTTACAGAAGTCAACAGTAACTGTCACCTAGCAACAGAAACACTTTAATATGGTTTGAATTGATGATCGGTCGGGAAGAAAACCAAAGTTTTCAGGTATTTTGTTTTTACACTCACAGAGAATAAAAGATATATGAAAGATTGCGCTCTTAGAAAGTTACGCTTTAAACCTTTCAAACACAAGGTACTTTACTTTGTGTGCCAGTTTTTGAAACATATAATGTAGAGTTTCTTCACAGCTTTATCATGACTGTCTATTTACAGAGTTGCCGCCGAGCATCGGGCGTCGCTCAAAAGAGATTTGCCTTCTTTTTCATGTCGTTACGTTTCCAGAGCGGAAGCCGGTCGAATTCCTGAATCCTCATGCCGAAGATTTCAAAAAAGGAATCTGGAGAGAGGTGACGCTAAAAAAAAACAAAAAAGAGAGAGAGAGAGAGAGAGAGAGAGAGAGAGAGAGAGAGAGAGGAGGGGGAATTAAAGAAAACTGTTCCTGCAGTTCATTTTCTAAAAGGAACTGGAAATGTATAAGTCTCTTATATTGAAAGCCTCAGACAGCTTTTGATAAATCCATCAATAATCTGCAAATTACAGTAACTTATAGAAGTGTTACCAGATTGTGTTTTACATTATTATATTAAAGAGACTTTATTGCCGTTCCTTGAACTGGTTTCTCTACAGAAGCTGTGACACTGTGTGAAGGCTTTTTCTTTTTTCTACATTTGTTATTTAATTTACCTCAAGTCTTGTTCTGTCGACGTCTCTGGGAAGCTTCACTCTTCCTCTGTTAGTGACGCTGAGCACTTCGTACGGGAAGACCTTGATGCAACAAACAGGGGCGGAGGAAACCTTGACAAACTGTATCTCAACCTTTTTCAGGGAACTGAGTTACAACGTTATGAGACACACACACACACACACACACACACACACACACACACACACACACACACACACACACACACACACACACACACACACACACACACACACACACACACACACACACACACACACACACACACACACACACACACACACACACACACACACACACACACACACACACACACAGAGGCCATGAAGAGCCAAGACCTGCAATCCTTTCCTGGGAATTTGTGAGAAGACTCTTACATAAATTGTGTGGAATGCTACTGAGACCGTCCTTGAGACTTCAGTGTCATCCCACAAAGCAGCGTGTTAGAAAACCTGCATCTGGAATTCCACTTTATCATCCTTGACAATTATTTGCATATGTTATCATTGATACATGCAGTTTGCCATGTTCTTCTTTGCAGTGACATTGCTCAACCGGCATGCAGTTTTGAGAATAAAGAAAGCAGATAATTCAAATAAAAAAAATTTGAAAACGACAAGAGAAATGATTGAAACAACATTTTTAGGAAGTCAATAAAGGGGAAAAGAAAGGTTATGGCAAAAAATATGCAAATAATACTTGCTTTTAGTTCCAGCAAATTGGGCATAGACACTCCTCTTTCCATTCGTGCGAATGGATGCTGGCCATCATGGCTGAACTACAGAATGAAGCAAACACATGCACAGAGGAGATCATGGCAGGATTAATCGCCAGCAGATTACTGAAAGCAAAGTATGTTTGGACCGTGTGAGCTGGTTATGCAATATACACACTCTAGTGAAATAAGGAAGAACGAAGACGTGAGATGTACAAACTGAGGCGGGGGGATACTTTTCAAAACATGCAGCTGCACACAGCGAGTTCATGGTCGTACAATCCAAACCACAGCTACAACTCCTTTTTATCGACTCCCATACCTTTACATCTGAAAAAGAAATGGCACAAGAAGAAACAGTGTCATTCATTTCAAAGAGGCCGAGCGTCTGTGAGACAGAACTCAGCGCCATGCGTCCTCAGCGCCACGCGTCCTCAGCGCCACGCGTCCTCACCTCTGAGTCGGTCACCGTTGTAGTGCGAGAAATCAGCTGACTGTTGCTTGATGAGGAGGAAAGACACTTGATCAACCAGAGCACACGTCACAGGTTTACTTCAAAACTATCAGAAGAGAGAATTTCATGGCATGTTGCTTCTAAGGAGACAGTTTGGCATCCGAGGCGTGTGTCTCACCACATCCAGGCCGTTGTGTCCATATCCAGGCAGAGAGCATGTTTGGGATGCGGAGGAGTTTGGGTCTGAGTGAAAGTGAAACAGCAGACAGATAAGCTCCTCATGAGACGGCCGTTACAATCAGGCTCCTCTCCTTCCCCTAAATAGATTAGGTCCGCTCAGCAAAACAAGCTTGGCCCGGCTCTTCTTCCCTCAGCCTTCGTCTAATTCTTCTGCACAGCGGACTTCTCAGTACTGATCTATATTCATTCTGAGGTTTTCTATTAGATACTTGTAAAAGTTTAAAAACTGGGCATCAAAGGGCAACCTCAATACAGTTTACCATTCTGTCCTTGTAAATCTCTTTAATAATAAAGGTTGCAAACTACTTCCTATTCCTGCTTATGTTCAGTCCATTGGCTTATTTAACTCAAACAGTCATTCATTTGTCTTTTGATTAAATTATACAAGACTACAAATGCATTCTTTAACATGTGTACATCGTCATTTTGTTGGATACTTGCTTCATATTTATCCAATGTTTAATGTATGAATTGCTTGCCGTACCTTGCTGCTTATAAATAGGAGGCCTCCTGTACAAATCCAAGCCTTCGTCTGCTGAGAGAAAAGAAAGCAGGGTTAACATGTATAACTACACACTTTAAAACTCATGGAGTACCAATGTTGTGTCTCTCTATTCGTTCAATTGTTTTCCATTGACCCTTTGATCAAAACAGTACACAGGCCAATGATCACTGGTTTTATTTGTCACACATCATCTTCTCAGACTTCATTAGAAGACACAGAGCTGCTTCAAACGGACGGACTGGAGAGGACCCGGGACATTATACAGCCTGCAGGCCACCAACAAAAAAAGAAAAACAACCCTTCCATCTTCAGTTAGAAAAGTAAAGTCTCCACAATATGACTGGTGGATCTAGTGGAGGCATCACCAGTCCAAGAATTTCAAAATAGCAAGTAAAAGCTAATAACTTCAATGAAAATAAACAAATAAATTCAATTCCTGATTGAGAGAAAACAAAAGCTCCTCTTAATCAATCTGGGCTTCAGAATAAAACTACAATGTTTAACACTATATAATCCCGTGGTGAAGGCCCACGGCTCGGGATGTACATAGTTTTTATCAGAGGAGGAAAGAACGATCGCCCTTATTTTAGGCCAAAAGACAGAGAAGCAAAGGATAAGGAAGTAGAAAACAAATCAAAATCATTCTACATAATACAAGTGAGTGGCAAATACTAAAGAATTACTTCAAAACTAATGTTTCTTGTTTTAACTGCCCACCCCTGCTTTAGACTATTCAATCAAATCTCTTCAGGGATATTCAAAATAAATCTGCATAATGACTCTTTAACCTGTGTCGTCTCATACGAGCGTCAGCAGGCTCCCTGCTGTGTCTCTGGTGAGACTCCACTCCATGGCTCAGAGTTTCTAATGCAAAGCTTTGGTGCTTTTTGTTTGTTTTCTTTTTACTCTGCTTGTGTTATTATTCACAAATCCCATCCTGATGACACTCAGAGTGATGCACAGGTTAATAAATCTACCGGCGGGAGGAGAGCCGGGGTGCAGAGAGCAGGCCTTACCTTTGGTTTTAGAGGGAAGGAGGTGACATGAAGGAGAAGTGGGGCGGGTGTCAGTGTGGCCAGAGAATAAAGAAGGCGAAGGCACAGAACCTTGCCATTTGGGGAAAGTGGAAGGAGAAAGAAAGGTTGTGGAGGTGGGAGGGATAAAAGAAGGTGGTAAAATAGAGGAAAGGTGAGCAGAGAATACATTTAAGCCAAGGTGCTGTGAGAGCAAAGCCTGCTGGCGCCCTTACCTGGTCGGTGGAAGTGCTGTGGCGATCGGGACAGAGTGGGAGTGTAGCTGTGACGATGGTACAGCGCATGAACCCCAAACGAGCCGTGGCTTGAAGATTTAGGTATGTGAGTTCTCAATTCAAAACTCTCCTTGAATGAAGGAAAAGACAGAATCAGAGTAAAAGACCCAATATGAGGCAAAGAGCATTCTGGGATATGTGTTATAATAATTACCTCTGTGGTTTCAGAGACGTTCCCTGGTGACTAAATCAGATAAATAAAAAGACACAAGAAGAAAGATCAGTGTACAAACTGGATAACATTGAACCAGATCAACGGGGAAACGACACAGCCTGTTGTCTTCAGGTGAAAACCTTTATGTTGAAACTACTGGGAGCTCGTCGTGGGTCATTTTGTTAGAGGAAGGTGTGAAACGTTTAGCTTAATCAGGATAAATCTGGTTTTCACATGAAGACAGACGTATGGAAAGAAGAAAAATGTGAAAAAAAAACGTTTTCTATGAGACTACTACATTATATTTATTAGGAAGATGTAAAAGTTGAATAGAATTGATCAGTGTGGCCATATATGTTTGTTCTTACTCATTAGGTTGTATTAACCCTGGCACACCCCCAAATCCAAGTTTATGTAAATTTGATCTCATTTTGGTATGATTTAGTCTGCTTTAAAATAAATGTACAAAAATGGTGATTATTGTTCTTATTATTATTGTTGTTGTTGTGTGGAGAATCAGACTGAACTGCTTTGAAAGATGAAGCACAAAAGATGTGAAAAAACAAACCAATTTCTTTCAATGATATGTTGGAACAAATCACTGCCATTACTTTAAACACTTTTTGATCACGTGTAATGATAAGTAAAACATTTATTAACTAAATAAACACGCGTTTCAACTTTATATTAGATGGAAAAACATCACATGACTTCATTTTAGGTTGTTTTCTGTTAAACCATCAGTAAAATAAAGCAAATACAAACTGCAGTATAAAATCATCAAATTGCCAATTAATTCTATATTTTTTTGAATCCTGCTACACTGAATAAATGTGTGAATTCATAGCTCCAACTTTTTTGTGCATTTTTACACACACACACACGCACACACACAATATATATATATATATTTACACACACACACACACACATATATATATATATATATATATATATATATATATATATATATATATATATATATATGTGTGTGTGTAAATATAAAACAACAAAACAAGACTTGGTTTGCTTCATAAATCAAACCAAGACCGAAAACACAGAAACGTGACTGGAGACGACGTGGAGCACTGGATGAAGTTACCTCTGCAGGGCTTTGATTGTCCTGTCTGTTGCCTTTTTCTTCCAAAGTAGAGGAGTTGTTGCTCACAGACTTATAGGAAATCATATCAGGATGCTCTATATCAAATATCGCCTTGACTCTGGGAATTGCGGCTAAATCTCTGTAATCAATGATCTCATCGTCTACCTTTGCCTGGGACCGGGACAGGATGGGGAGGGCGAGGGGGGGAGGAGAGGAAGGAGAGAAAGGATGGAGAAGGGTTAGGTCAGGTAATAGGTGAAAGGTTGTTGTTGTTGTTTATTTACTGCATCATTTAGGGAGGAATACAACTTTAGTCCCACAACACAATGAGGATCTGATATTCACACACGAGGTGCTGGTGGGAGTAAAGTGGTAATGGTGGATGATAAGAGGTGAAGGAAACAAAAGGACACTGAAAGCTCCGCTTGTTCGTAATCAAACTCAAAACGAATTCAACAATAGTTGATCGCTTTTATTGAGATATTCCACGAAGTAAGAACTTGAATAGTGATACTCTCTTCATCATTCAAACACCATTGGAATCACAGTTTCTCTCAAAAGCAACAGCAAAGTAGCTCAGAAATTCAAAGAAAATAAAAGTAAAGAGTGTTTGCAGAGTTTTGAATGTGCATGAAGTTTTATTATTTTTCTAAATGTTCGTCTTCATTTAAAGAATTATCTTGCAAGAGAGACACTTTGTCCACGCGACTCCCCTGTACAAATAAAGGGATAAACGAAACACAAATCAACCCACGGTGAATCGCGCACCAGGGAAGATGCTGAGCAGATGTTCTGGACCGTTACTTACACAGATGTTTCGACCAGGACTGCCGGGCGTGCACGAGCCTGGCCTGGAACAGGAGCTTTCAGAGGAAGATCTCGTGGGCTGAATAAAAGAGGAAAACACTCCATAAGTTTGAATAACTACACTGGAGTTAATTAAGAATTAAAAAAGATTAAAGTTTCACAGTTGTATCCGTGCTGACAGCCAGTGTGTACGAGTTATAAACCCTTTATAGAGACTCTCCTTCAATGTAATGTGTTATTCCTGATTTTCAGTTATCATCTTTTGCATTCCCAAAAATACATAATTGGCATGAATGCAGGTGAAGTAACTGGGAGAATATGCTTTATTAAAGCAAAGGGCCAAATAGGTATTTTGATTATATATTACAACAAATTATGGTTTTTAAATAGATTTATTTAATTTTTTACCATAGTCAGTTGAGAAAACTTAAAGAGATGCATGTGCAAACTTCTCCACATGCGAGATAAATAAAGGGATATCTTATCTTATCTTATCTTATCTTACACTAAAGTAATGGTGGCTTGCTTAATAAAGGGTTTTAAGTAAAACTATTATATTTTACTTGCAATGGAAAAGTAACACAGCCATGCATGAAACACTTTCAACAATGTCCTCCAGCTTGCAATAATATAATATAATATAATATAATATAATATAATATAATATAATATAATATAATATAATATGATATGATATATGATATGATATGATATGATATGATATAATATAATATAATATAATATAATATAATATAATATAATATAATATGATATGATATATGATATAATATAATATAATATGATATGATATGATATAATATAATATAATATAATATAATATAATATGATATAATATGATATAATATAATATAATATAATATAATATAATATAATATAATATAATATAATATAATATAATATAATAAAATATAATATAATATAATATAATAAAATATAATATAATATAATATAATATAAATTATGATCATAATTGCAAAAAATGTCATTCATTGTCAATCTTGCTCTATTTGAATTTTCTTGTGTGAAAAATATCAAAAAGCAAAGTGTCGTCCACAAAGTGTGTGAAACAAGCAAGTGCAGTGAAATCTCAAGGCCTTGAGATCCCAGCCTGTCCACTCGACAGCCAGCCAGCACTCGGCATTAACCTTCAATTTACGCGCAGGGTAAAAGAAATCAAGACAGGGCGTTTTGGGCCTTTCGACCTATAAGGGGGGGGAAGACAACAAGCAAAGAAATGGCACGAGAGTTCACAGTCTGCGTCACATCCACCACAGATTACGGCTTATTTTGAGATGTTCTTTGAGGCGTGAAATTACATATTGTCCATAAAGCTGAAGGTCACGTTGAAGGACTCTTACCCTGTTACTTTCTTCAGTTTGGCTGCTGTCTCTGCAGTCTGGGTGCCAAACTGTTGATCCTGTGAACAAAGTATTAACACATTTATTCAAGAGCCAAGTCACATCCTCACCACAAATGGATGAAGAGTCTTTTGGATGGATCTGAATGATGAACTGACCCTGCAGATACATTTCTTCTCCTTCCCGGAACATTTTGTCGCAGCGGCTGCATCGTGCACAGCCGGGGTGATAATGCTTGTGCCCCGCCTGTTGCAGGGAAGGAGAAAAGTCACAAGCTAAACTGAAGCTGTCTGCAACAGGCGGGACCAGTAGGTGAAATAAAGCTAAGATAATCAGATGAATGCAATGGCTGAAAAAAGAAATGTCATATTTGCAGTTTATTTGCAGACGACTTTCAGGAAAGAGATCTGTAAAATATATATCTAGGGTTAGGGCATCGTGAAGCAGGGAACCGACCGTCTCACCTCCAGGACTTTCCCTGTTATAAACTTCAGGCAGGCGTCACATCGCACTCCAAACTGAAGCTGGTAGTCTCTCTCGCAGTACGGCGCTCCGTCTCTACAAGACACACCTTTTCATATCAGTTAACGTTCACCCATTCACTCATCTTCTCTTCTTCTTCATTGTAGTGGGGAAGTCATGAATTATCCTCAAGTCATAGTTTTGGACTGTGGGAGGAAACCAGTGCAGCTATAATCAACATTTAAAAAAATAAAAAGAGGGATGATTGCGTTGAAGTGCATTTACTTGCTGATGTATTCGCCACTCAGCACTTTCTTGCAAGCTTTACACTTGAAGCAGCCGAGGTGCCACTGGCCTCCGAGGGCTAGGAGAGCCTGGCCGTTCTTTATGTCTCTGCCGCAGCCACTGCAACCTGAAAACACACGCACACTTTTATTTTTAAACAAGCGGAAGATTTAAGTATAAACTGAATAAAATCCGTCTGACATCACAGAATAATAAGAATAGCCGTTCTCTTCTCCTCCTTTTAGCCAGCCCTTTTCCACACGGTCCTGCAGAGATATATCCCCTTAATCTGGAGGCTTTGTGAGCCTGAATCCTCTATTGATCCCTGCTGCATCTATAATCATTGGGCTGCTGAGGTCAAGTGAGTGAGGAGACTTGCTGTATCTATAGTCCCGACTGAGTCACAGGGCCCCAGGTGGTTGACTGGATTTGTGCGGTAAAGCCGCCACGCAACGCTGCACCAGTTGGAGTTTAGACTGGAATTAGGAGGAATGTTTATCCAACATTCCTGAGAAAGATCGGAGACAGTTTCCAGACACGAAAAGCAGCTTGCAGACATTACATCAATCCGCTGTTTGTAAGCTGAAGTCGTGTGATTCTGCAAAGCTGTGGCTTTTTATTTACCTTCATCATAATGAAATATAATTCTGGACTCTTGTGGTTTGAACAGTTGTCTCCTCACAGAAACACAATAGACTCAACTCACCTGCTGACTACTAACAGATGTGATGTTGAGCTTGAATGATTCAGGATCAACGGACTAAATAGGATGCTGGGATAGAAACCACAGCTGGCCCATGTTTAGTGCTTAATCCACAGATCTAGTTTAAAGCTGCGCCAATAAATCATTTTGATATGAACGCGGGGTCACATCATCCGACAGGGAGGAGAAATTGAACAGGAGTGCACTCACTCTTGGCGTGGCTGACGTCAGGAGGAGTCGGGGATGCGGGTTCATTGCAGCGCTGACAGAGGCAGTCTTTTCCATTGAATGTGACACATTCCCCAGTGGGAAAGGGGTGCCTGAGAAACACAGCCGCAAAACATGAGAGGGCCGAGTTCAGCTGAACTCCTCTCGATGTTAGTAGTGGACTTACCTGCAAATGGTGCAGACGAAGCAGGCCGGGTGGTAGGTCTTCCCCAGGACCGTGACCACCTCTCCCTCCACAAACTCCCCACAGCTGTTGCACAGCGTGCCGTGGAGCCGCTGGAAGTCCACCGGGCAGAGATAGTCCCCGTTCCTCATGAAGAAGCCGCTCTGACCCAAGTCGCAACCACACACTGCACAACCGGGCAGGGAGCAAGATGAATGTTGATCGGTGACACACTGACAGACTCAGTCAACATCCATCCATCCATCCATCCCTCCATCCATCCATCCATCCATCCATCCATCCATCCACCCATCCATCCATCCATCCATCCATCCATCCATCCATCCATCCATCCATCCATCCATCCATCCATCCATCCATCCATCCATCCATCCATCATGTGCCCCATAACTGCCTGATGTTCCATATCATATGTGTTTTTATATCTACTGACTGTGAAAGACGGTGCTCATAGTGAAAAACCCCAAACTCTGAATTTGATGTTTCTTTGGATTTTCTTCCATTTAAACCAGGAAATCCACATTAAGAATGAAGTTGTCTTTATTGAAGTCTGTCCCGACCATAACAGACTTCATTCTTTGATTTCTTTTTTTTCTTTTGAAAGCACCGAGAATTGTTTGAATGGTGCTCTATAAATAAATCTGCCTTGTCTTCAGATTCTGATCAAAACACCAGCAAACTACTATTTATTTATTTCGTTAGTTAGTTAGTTATTTGTCAGGGACCATGTACAAAAAACTTTAATCTTAAAGAAAAGATATTTGGTACCAGATTCAGCCGTGACTAAGATAAGATATCCCTTTATTTATCTCACATGTGGATAAATTTGCTAGTCCATCTGCAGGCACACATTATAATACACATAATAAATATAGTCGACAGTACAAATCAATACCATTAGCAATAACCATTGCAATCCATTATACAAACAATGCAACTTGCAGGAACACATACAACACACATTCTAAATCTAACTTACAGTAAAATTAGTAGCATTATTATTAACTTTAGCAATAGTCATTAATATTCACCTGGATTCCTAAAAGACATTCAGCATACTAAAATATACTAAAATACATGATACAGCAATGCAATGGACAATTTAAATAGACTAATGCTGACACAGCTGGTTTTCCCTCATGTGATTCATTTAGTTTTGGAGAAAAGGTGTTCCAGTCTACCGACAGCGTCAGACTGTCTGGAAGCTGATCGCAGAATTCAACAGCTTCAAATAAAAAGGCTGTTTGAGCAATAAATAGTTCTTTGCATCTTTTTTAATACGTTTGTCGCAGCGTTGCAGTGTAATAATATATGTATACTGCAACACAAGGAAACACTGAGCTCTTTTTTTTTTTTTTTACTTCATCACTCAATGTTATAGTCTCTGTTTTTACATATAATTCTGCTGTTTGTACTTGTTTATTCACACTGTCAGGAGCTGCAGGACATCATCTGTATGTGACTTTGTGTAACCTTCGGTTTGGATTTCTTGACGGGTCACATTGTTTCAGGATGTTGTAACGGCAGTGAGTTAACCGGTGTGTCTACCTGATACTCCGGGAAAGGATTGCATGTGTTTCTGTGCAGCCCAGCTATGCGTGCATCTTTCTGCCTGTGTACATTTGAGTGCACTGATCAGGTTCATGCTGACAGGATGTCACGTTTTCTCGCAGCTTGTTGGGAAGCTATACGACACTTCCAAACCCGCGCCGTCCCTCCAACTCGTCCACAGACAGAATGTCCCGAGACGCCAAGGACAGAGACGTCGTGTTGCACTATTTCTGTCCCGCTGCGACTCATTCACAATGTACACACGTTTTATGTGAAATGTTACTATTTTTAAGATTCAGTAAAGCATGCGAGGACTCGCATGTGCTGCAGGAAGGCAAGGCGGAAATAACTCCACGTCTGACCGCCCATCAGACTCTGGCCTGTTCCCAGTGTTACAATACAACAAGCTCCTCTTCACTGAAAAGTCCTTTTGTTTTTCTCTGTGCGGTAAACACTGCGGCAATGCCATGAAAGGGCAGCGGCATGAGAAGCTTGTCAGTGCTGATTAAGGAGGAACAATGGCTCGCTGAGGAAATAGGTTTTCCGCGAAGCAGAGTAACTCCAGTGAACGAGCGGTCAGACAGCCCAGGAGGTTCTCACAACAGGCCATTGTGGACGAGGAATGTTTCGTAACAAGTTCAAATCAATGACTTCTTCAGAATGGCCAAGAATTAAGTTCAACTGAAGGCAATCCTGTTCTAAATTAGCTCTACTAATCCACCTGAAATGGTCAACTGTTGCTTGCATTATATCTTGTGTGAAAATCCAAAATAGCATGTTTTAATAGCAGATCCAGTCTTGTAGTCAATGAGGAGTAATAACGTATTAGTGTGCCATCAAAACAGACTCCCATTGTCTTGATTTGGGTCAGAAGAGAGTAGTAAGACTGCACAAATACTTCATTAGATTAGGATTTAATTTTGGTATAGGGAGATGCAAGAACATCCCTTCCTTTCCAGATTCACTGCTTTTCTAGAATAGTCCAGAAACATTGCAGTTTAATTGGTGCCCCTCTATAAGAGTGTGTGTGAGTGCAGGGACGGCGCCACAGCTGCATTGTGGGCCCAGTATGACACCCGTGTCACGTGACGCAGGTGCTTCAACACACTGCAGCACTCACCTTTGCAGGTAAAGCACTTGATGTGGAAGTGGCTGCTCTGCACCCGCAGCGCTTGTCCCTTGCATGGTTTCCCACATCGGAGGCACTGGATGACCTGCTTCGCCGGGCGGCCGCCATCCTGAGTGTGCAGGACTGCAGGGGACGGGAGAAGGAGTCTCAGTTAGGTCTTAAATAGCATCGTGTCGTATGTTTCCACAGTGTTAGTGACACTGACCAAACCACTGTCACCGCTCTGTGTGGCTCTCGTCGTTTGTTTTTACATCTTACTAGAAATAAACTTTTCTCATTTCATATTGTAGATCTCTCCATTTTCTGCTGGAGTAAAAGGAATGACAAATACTAAATAATAATCATAGTAAGATATAGTAAGTAATAAGTTTCAGTACTTAGGCTCAAATCAATGTTCTTTAACTATATGTTATAGTAATCTATCTATCTATCTATCTATCTATCTATCTATCTATCTATCTATCTATCTATCTATCTATCTATCTATCTATCTATCTATTTATCTATCTATCTATCATTAGTCCTTTCTGTCTTATATATCTTATTTGTTTATGTCTGCCACTTGAAGTAATATTGATCCTTTATATGGGTAAAGTGAACTGAATATTGGCTTGTGACAATGAAATTAAAGGCAATGAAAAAAACCAACTTGTGATTGAGTACAATTTAAGCATTGTAACAGTAATTGTATGAGTTTTATTTCTTTCATCACAGCCTCTGGGGAGACAGGTATCCTCTGGGTCATAGAAAAGGAAAACACATGGACACATGGAATCAGGGGAGATGCTCCAGCAGAAGGGACAAATCATTACATAATTCAAAAATTAGGTTTAAAAAAAACAACCTCATCCCCTCTTTTTTTATCTGCCTCATGAGCACGTGGCCTGTGAGCGATGGAGGCCGGTACAATCTGATCACAGCCACTTCAAAGGTCCTCAGTGTGATTAGCAGAGAGCAGAGGGGAGAATGTGGCACCTTGAGAGCGCTCTGTCCTCCAGCATACAAATAGAGACACACACACACACACACACACACACACACACACACACACACACACACACACACACACACACACACACACACACACACACAGCTCCAGGCAGGATGCTTTACAGGTCTAATAAAATCTCACAAACAAGGATAATATGACGCGGGTGAACATGTTGCAGCTGAAGGTGAAAAGTTTTGTTCCCTGAACTCCAAACGCTGCTCAGTCTCTTGAACACAAATAAAACAAACAAACTGAGTGGAGCTCCGCTGGTATGTGGCCACCAGCCCGCCCCTCAACAAGAGATTTGTTTCCATGGCAACAAGCATGATTAGGACACAGGTCTCCTCGTGATAAAAGACAAGCTTTTCCAAACTCTAAACAATTTCAACATCTCCTTCCTTTTTGTAAAAGCTGCTCATATCTACAAGAGGCTGATAAACATGATTCTGGTGTAACAGAGTAAGAGAGAAACTAGGAGAACTAAAGTTTGTTTCCTTCCTGCAGTGGAACTCTGCAGATTCCTGGTCGGAATGGAACCCATCAATTTGGCTGCATCACTCCAACAATTACAGACCATCCAGGCAAACTGCCCTTTGTCCTCCAACACGGTGACGTCTCCTGTGGAAATGCCTTCCCGCGGCACACAGAGTCAATTCTTCATGCACCTTTTGTTTAAGTTCTCTTGTGAATGTCAAAACGTCTGTGCGGAGTCTGAAGTGCCTCCCGCTCCTTCCTAATCTCTCCCAGAATGTGAAGCTGATATGGTGTCAAGCATTAGCAAATGGTGGATTTAGAAAGTCAGCAAATGTGGTGAAACCCGAGACTCACAGCTAATCACCCAGTCCACTGTCTTGAGCTATAAGAATCTGTATCGGTGACGGTTTGTGTGGGTCTATTTCAAGTATTCGGATTCTCTCATGCTGGTACTAATTTCTGTTTTCATGTGACTGAAAGTCGTGACCTCTAAACTGGATTGTAGATTAAACAGAACACTGAGGTCAGAGTGAAGCTTCTATACTATTGATGTGTTTAAAGATCCAAACCTCAGAACCAAAGGCTTT